>NW_017100368.1:588489-599846 GCF_001263275.1 Habropoda laboriosa
GAAAAGAAAGTTTAACGAGCCAATTTGGCGCCGGATGGTTGGCGAACGAAAGAAAATGGACAGGGCGGTGTGCTGATGAAAAAAGCCCTCGTCGAGGACGATCCGCGGGATCTATTCGCGAGCGCTGTGTGAAAATTCGATTACCGTAAGAAGCTTTTCTTTTTGCGGCTTGCCGTGTAAACGTTTTTCCACGCTTAACGAACGCCAAGCACAAAAACGTCGCGCTGCAGCGAAGAAAGACACGAAGAACGAAGCTGGAAAATGATCCCTCAGACCGAATAAATTGAAAACGAACTTATTAATGATAAATCCACTTCGAATTAGTTGCCGGTGATTCCTTGGTAGAATTTGACAATTTAAGCAATAATTTGTTGGAAAAGAACATCACTTTCGCTCTTGTAATAATTCTAAACAAATAATAATAAATCCTAGTCAATCTCCATTTTCTAAGTCACCAAAAAATTAACCAATAATCCACCGAAAAGAAATGAATTTCATTGTGCTGAATTATTTTATAAAAAAGTAGGAACGAATACTTTTCGAATTCGACAGTTTAAATCACGAAACAAGGAACAAAAAAATCCAAAAAAAAAAAGATTTTTTCCAAGTCACCGAAAAGACTAACCGATAACTCATAAAAAAAAATTTCTTTCATTATTTTCCAATATTTCAAAAACGAACAAGAGTGGATCCTTTCGGAATTGCACAATTTAAATCACGAACTAGCTGACGAAAGCAATCTGAAAAAAAAAAGAAGATTCTCCTCGTTGGAATATTTCCAAATATTCCTCGCTGAAATATCGCCCTTAATATTTCACCTGAAAACAAACTACTGGGAAAGACAAATCCGACGAGCAAATTCGCCGGCAACTTTCATCCGAAAACTTCGTGTGCTTCACACACACACGTACACACGTGCGTCTAGCATCGATCCGCATTACGATTTCGGTATTGTTGCTTAGACAGGCCTGACAACTGCGGAGGATTAATCCAGTTAACCCCGGCCACCGTGGACTGTGACTGATGAATGAAATCCGGGGTGGCCGACCTTATTTTGCGTCAACCCTTGCTCCAACCCCTCCACATCGCCTGCAACCCCCTCCCCAAGCTGTCTTCCCCCACCAAAGTCCGCCACTCGAGCGAAGCTTCGAGTCCACACAGTCTGCCGCACTACTGACGTAACACACCCCCTTCTGACGTCACGACGTGGTAACCCTTTCACGAGGACAACGTCCTCTTTCTCGTTCTTCCTCCCTTCGTAGCCCGTTGTCCTCGCGGTGTTATTAATTGTTCAGACACCCGGTACAGCACTGTGAATTCGTCCTGATTATCTTTCAATTTGATTTCACGTGTATCGTCGCAGTTAACGATTTTTATCGCGAGGGAAAATGTGGAAAAATATTGTACAGGATTTGAAAGGGGACTTCAAGAGTTTTTCTTTTTTTATTGAAACGATTAGATTTCTGTGCGTGAATTTTAATCAACTGGAAACGATTTTACGATGTTATTTGAACGTTTCGATATTATTTTGGGGTTGTGATATAGCGTATCGTTGGAATAATTTTTTATGGATGGACTTAAGAATTCTTTTGAAAATGAACGAGCAAAGTTTCGTGGTATTATTCAATTTTAATATAAATCCAACGTGAGTTGCCGTAAAAGTTTCGATGCAAAATTCAATTTCATAGCCCCCCTTGAAACTTAAAACTTTCCGCATTAACCGAGTCGAATTTCCGCCATTCGCCAATTTCCCCTATTTCAGGGATGCTGCTCTAAAAATCCTTGCCCGTGCCGCTTTATAAACCTACTGAATGGCATTTCCACGGAAACGAGCTGTGTCCACCAATCTAACCGTATCCTAGAATTTCGAAAATTGCCAATTAAAGCAGTCCGAGTCTATTGAACTTTCCTACCGTCAGAAATGGAAAGTGAAGTAGGAAAAGCTATAGTTGTAACATCCTGATACGTTCTGCTTATCATTCTACTGTGCCGGTACTTACTACGTTCGACCACCAGAGGGACAGACTAGCGACCAATTCTCTCTAGTCCTCACAAGGGGCTACCGTTTGTATACAACTTCCGACCTGAATCTAACAGTTCCCCCACGTCTAGGTTACGGGTCTCGCAGGTAGCTCTACTAACGAGACCATTAGGAGGCCCAGGGCGAAACGCACAACCTTTTCTTTTCCGACTATCTTGTATCTTTCTTTCCTCCTGCCATAATCTCCCCGCCAGACCATCTTCCATTTTGAAACAAATACTACTCGCTATTCACTGGTGATTTGAAATGTAACCAAACTAAAAACAATACAAGAAATAGGACAGAATCGTAGACCTATCGCCACAAATTCTACTCGTCATTCTATCTTCAATTCTAGAATATCAATTTTGAAAGAAATACTACTCACTATTCACTGGGGATTTGAAACGTAACGAAAGCAAAAGTAATGCAAGAAATAGGACAGAATCGTGCACCTATCGCCAAAAATTCTACTCGTCATTCTATCCTCAATTCTAGAATATCAATTTTGAAGTAAATACTACTCACTATTCACTGGTGAATAGAAACGCAACGAAACCAAAAGTAATGCAAGAAGTAGGACAGAATTATGACATTATCGCCACAAATTGAACTCGTCATTCCATCTTCAATTTTAACATATCAAGTTTGAAACAAATACTACTCGCTATTCACTGGTAATTTGAAATGTAGCCAAACCGAAAATAATACAAGAAATAGGACAGAATCGTAGACCTATCACTAAAAATTCTACTCGTCACTCCATCTTCACTTCTACGATACCAATTTTGAAAGAAATACTACTCACTATTCACTGGTGAATAGAAACGCAACGAAACCAAAAGTAATGCAAAAAATAGGACAGAATTATGGCATTATCGCCGTAAATTCTACTCATCGTTCTATCCTCAATTCTAGAATATCAATTTTGAAGTAAATACTACTCACTATTCACTGGTGAATAGAAACGCAACGAAACCAAAAGTAATGCAAGAAGTAGGACAGAATTATGACATTATCGCCACAAATTGAACTCGTCATTCCATCTTCAATTTTAACATATCAAGTTTGAAACAAATACTACTCGCTATTCACTGGTAATTTGAAATGTAGCCAAACCGAAAATAATACAAGAAATAGGACAGAATCGTAGACCTATCACTAAAAATTCTACTCGTCACTCCATCTTCACTTCTACGATACCAATTTTGAAAGAAATACTACTCACTACTCACTGGTGATTTGAAACGTAACGAAACCAAAAGTAATGCAAAAGTAGAACAGAATTATGGCATTATCGCCACAAATTGAACTCGTCATTCTATCTTCAATTTTAACATATTAAGTTTGAAACAAATACTACTCGCTATTCACTGGGGATTTGAAATGTAACCAAACCAAACATAATACAAGAAATAGGACAGAATCGTAGACCTATCACTAAAAATTCTACTCGTCACTCCATCTTCACTTCTACGATACCAATTTTGAAAGAAATACTACTCACTATTCACTGGTGAATAGAAACGCAACGAAACCAAAAGTAATGCAAAAAATAGGACAGAATTATGGCATTATCGCCGCAAATTCTACTCATCGTTCTATCCTCAATTCTAGAATATCAGTTTTGAAGTAAATACTACTCACTATTCTCTGGTAATGTGAAATGTAACCAAACACAACTTATCCGAAACAAAAATGAAAAAGAAGAAGGAATAGAAACGAATCCTCAAAGTATCGCCACAAATTCTACTCGTCAAAAGTAGAACAGAATTATGGCATTATCGCCGTAAATTCTACTCATCGTTCTATCCTCAGTTCTAGAATATCAGTTTTGAAGTAAATACTACTCACAATTCACTGGCAAGTTGAAGCTTAACGAAACCAAAAGTAATGCAAAAAATAGGACAGAATTATGGCATTATCGCCGCAAATTCTACTCATTGTTCTATCCTCAATTTTAGAATATCAGTTTTGAAGTAAATACTACTCACTATTCTCTGGTAATGTGAAATGTAACCAAACACAACTTATCCGAAGCAAAAATGAAAAAGAAGAAGGAATAGAAACGAATCCTCAAAGTATCGCCACAAATTCTACTCGTTATTCCTCAATAGAACACCAATTGGTATTCCCAGAATACCAATTTTGAACCTGACGCTATTCACTGCTCGTTTAAGATCAGAATTCGACTGATCTCAAGAGCAGTGTGTTTAAAGCAATGTCAACGGAATAACCGGGGGAACTTTAATTAAGGTTAATCCGTCTTGGAGAGGGGTTGGTTCCTCGTGACACGGACGTTGAGAAAGTTCAAAGTGCCCCGGTGCCAATCTCATCCGCCTCCTATCGGCTTCCTGACGAATGAAAAGAACCCGGTGATGTAATTAAATGATTCCTCTGGGCAATGGCTTTCAGCCTCCCTCATTATCTAACTTACCCGCAAACACTCGCCCTCTCCCTTTCTTTTTCCCCCCTCGAATCTTCCTTCTCATTGAGGACGAAGCGATTCAACCTCAAGAAAGAAAGCGAGAAGATCTCGAAAACGATTTAATAGACGAACCCTCGACGTTCAGCTAGAGGATAATATCGTTAAAAGTTGGACCAGGCCCTCTGCCACGGACAACGACTTCTTTTTCGTCGATTTCGTGGGTTTCAGGCACTTCGTGTACACACATTCGGTGCTGGTTAGTTCGTGTTGTGGTAGTTGAATGGCGTATTTGGATAGCGGGATAACCAGGTAAAACAGTGAGGGATTAATTAAATTAGGTAGAGCTTAATAGTTTAGCTAAATTAGGTTTTGCCAATGGTGGAACTGCTTTCCAATTTTCGGTAACTCCCCAATTCAATTTTTGATTTCTACACATTACAAGAATTCACAGGAATAATCATTTGGTGATCGTTATAAATTACAAACATTTTCAAAAATTATTTAATAATTAACAGAACAAAAATTCTTCAAATTTAGGGTGACACCGAAAAATCGTAATCACGAAGAATTCACAATTAGCAATTTTCTAATAAATTACAATCGTTTGTAAAAATTATTCTAGAGCAAATACAATAAAAATTCTCCAGCTTCTCTCTAGCTTCGTGAAATGAAATTTTAGGCCCATAAAAGCACCCATGAATTTTCGAAAATCTTCCAAATCAAAATTCGATGGAATTTAGTGTGACACCGAAAAATCGCATTCACGAAGAATTCACAATTAGCAATTTTCTAATAAATGACAAACATTCGTAAAAATTCTCCCAAAATTGATAAACCAAAACCTGTTCAGCTGATTTGAAACCCACGTCAAATTTTGAAAATCTTGAAGATCAAGATTCTATGGAATCCGTGATAATTCTAGAAAGATTCCCGAGGCGGCGAATCGAAGAACCGGAGTCACGTCGAAACACAAGGGGGAAGATTCTCGAGTTGAGGGAGCAGCGGTGGAAGTTCAAACAGTAATTTCACGACGGCCGTCGTAAAACGCCTGTCCTATTGAAATCCATAGTGGCGGAATACGTAGGATTTTTATGACGTCGTGTCACGTCGAGTCGAACGGGAAGCTGAAATGATGCATGCGGTCGTACGTGAACAGTATTCTCGTGCAATTCCTCTTTACGAGGCAGCGATGCGCGGGACGATAGAAAACTTGCTGGCCGGATTATAAGGTTTCCCCATGGCGCGTTGCATAAAGAACGCCCTTCGTTTAACGCGGTTGCAGTAAACGATAAACGTGGCCTTTGGTGTTTCGCGTTATTACGTAAACTCGTCGTTTCCGCGTCGAAACGTGACTTCGTGACGTACTTACGCCAACCCTTTCGACACTTTCGCGTCGCGCAACGCGGGAAATTTCGAATGTTGATGGCACGGATCTGTTTACAAAGGATCGTACGTTCGTCTTTATCGTTGTGGTGTAAAGAGGGGAGAACCATTTGAAAATAGTCTTGGAGGGAATTAAAGGTAGTAGCACTTTAGCGAGGAAGAAGTGAAATTGGAACATTTTAACCTTTAACGGCGGAACACATGCAACGTCGTAAATTTTATTTCTCGGTATTTGCCCCGAACATCGTGGTTCGAGAGTTCGGCGCAGACGTGCAAAATGCATAGCAGAATAGAACGCCGTAGAGATAACGAGAATCGGCCCGGTATTTTAGGTGAAAACCGCGAAAAACTACTAACCCCAATCACGACGGTAGACGTGTCGATTCGCGACTTTTAGCCATAACTCGGGATCCGTAAGAGATAATGAAAAACCAAGCACACCGTTGTATTCGGGATCAAAAAAGGGAAAGATTTCGTTGGACACTTTTATTTGTGGGACTTCTCTTTAACGTTGTAAATTTCATTTCTCTGTATTTGCCCCACCATCGTGGTTCGAGAATACGAAGCGGAAGGGTCTTTGAGGAAGCATAGCGTACTTAAAAAAAGACACATATATGTGGGATTCTGTTAATTACTTTTTATGTATATTAGAATCAAAGTAACCCCACGCATCGCCGGTGCTGTTCACTATTAATATCTTTATTTTTCGCTCTCTTACGGTTCGATGCTTCTCGTTTTCTGGTCAAACACACACACCCACTCTTCTTCTTTTTCTTCAACACACGTTTGGAAGTGACGTGGTGCAAATGATTACTCGCAAAGTGGGTAACAATAACTCTTAAACTAATTTTTGATGTAAGGCGATAGGAAGTCTACGACCAAAGGCCTCGTGCCTTTTTCGGGGCTCCCTTAAGTAGCCCCTTTTCCCTGGGAAAGTCCCAGGAAGTGGGGGCGCGGGCCTGCATTGCCGAGGCAATACTCTTGTCCTCGAGGACGAAGAAACTCGGAGATGTTTGGAAAAACATCTTTGGATTCTTCGCCTCGAGGGCCAAGAGTCGCCAGGCCTAAGTGCGTGACCCTCCCCGTGGCGGTCGCCACATACTAAAACGCTGAATGATTCTTCTTTTTTTGGAACACCTTGTAATTGAAGAATTAATAAGGCCGTTCTTTAGTGATGGGAAGACTTGAAAGATAGAGCAGAAACGTCCGGTAAGTATTCCTGCAACGAAAAACTTCTCCGACATAAAAGCAGCAACTTCCAAAGTGAAACTCATCGTCAACGCGTCATAACATCGAATAACACCGTCGAACATTATCGGTGAATCTGATATTGAAGCTACTTCGCCCGTTCCGTGCGAGAATAAATAGAACAATATAAAAATATCATTTTCTATCGGCGAGGTTAAAACGTGAATATTCCATCTTTACCGGAAACGACGCGATAGGGGGGCTTTCGACAGAAGCTTGAATAAAAGTTTCAATGGATGGCCAGCAGGCAAGGACAGTTAAATCGCTACGCAGCTTTATAAATGCAATTGCGGGAATTTAAATCGCGGAGGCGGACCACTGGTAAAGAGGGAAGGCGGAAAGAGGAGGATAGAAAGGAAATGCTCCTCGTGCCGCCCGTGTTTCCCGCTCTTTGCATTCCTTTTACGTCCCATAAATTCCTGCCGGCTGAATCGTCTGTTCGTTATCGCGATCTATGTTTCACTGCCGTTTCCGGGACGCGCCGCCACGGCCTACGGAATAAACGGAGATTGCACGGAGAGAAGCCAGTGCAAACATAGCGATCGCCTGGTTAATGATTTTAGAAATTTACTGATTTGAATAGAGTAAATTGGAAATTGAACGTTTTCTGCGAAGCGAAAGTTCAATTTTTAGCGAACTTTAGGAAACTTTCGTTCGAGGATCATTTGGAATTGTGAGGGGTTAGATTAGGGATACGTGAAATTTTGGAGGTTAGGAACGTCGAGTTTTTTTTTTTTTGGTTAAGTTATTATATAAACCAGGGGAATTTAAAAGCCGAATACAATATTTGGGATTTTACACTTTTACTATCGAGGATTGTAAAGATTGTTAATCTTTAAAAAATTTTAACACGTTAAGCGCCAAGCCTGTTCTATCATCCTTTCCGTTTAGCCCGCGATATCCGATTTCACCGATATGCTGGCGGCCGGAGATCTGTGTAAGGTTGCGATAAGATTGCATGTGTTTTAATAATACTCGGTAAAATTTTTTTTTTGGTAACAAGTAATATTTAGGTACATTCTTTTATGATCTCCAAATTATTTAAAATTTATTAACAAAAGAATATAATTTTTTAAATTGTACATCGTCAGTCACCGGTGACTGACGTGGTCCGAACGGAAAGTATAGTGTCAGTCACCGGTGACTGACATGGCGTTTAACGTGTTAATCTTTTGAAAAATTTCATGATTTCACTATCGACAGTGGTAATATTAACTTCAGAGTGGGCAAAACTTCTAGGCTACATTTAAGACTTCGATTTTCAAGTCTAAGAATCAAAATTTTTAATTCAATGGTAACGTTAACCCAAGAGTGACGAAAAATTCCTTACGCCGAAAATACTACGAGTTACAATTCTAAACTTCGACCCTCAATAACACCAAATCCCACGATTTAAGACTCAAAAATGTATCTTTCAGAATCTCATCGAGTGTTCTAGCTCACCAAGCGGCGATATCCATTTTGAACCCCTCAAAATGACCGTGGATGGGTCTCCGAGGCTCCAGACCTATCAGCCCCCTGTCTTTAACGACCGGAACATTTTCGACGGGTTTTCCGTAGCCTCGGGGGGCATCTAATCCTACTCGTCTACGTCGATACGTCGCGTAACAAGTATCGAGCCCCTCATAGCGTACGTACTTCTTTAGTATCCGACCCTTATGACTATATAGTTAGTCCTACGTCTCACGAGCCCCATAACTTCAAGCTGGTTGGTAACCCTGGTCCCCCTACAACCTCTAAAACTGTCGAGTTTTCTTGAAAGAACACGAAAACTTGGAAATCTGTACTAGCTACGAGGGTGGATTGAAAAGTTCGCGACCTAAATATGAAAGATTGATCCTAGGTGATTGTAATTTTTACTGTACTTCAGAATTTCAGGCCTCTCTGTGCTATATTATGCGACGTAAACGAATTTCGATCGGTCTACTAACGTTAGAATAATCTAAGATGACCGTGTTAGGTGGTTCACCCTGTATAATATACGACTATTTGTGTACTGACGAGGGAAGTTTCGTGGCTCCGTCATTTTTTCTCTCTCTTTTATGGTTACCGAAGTAAAGATGTCTGCAGTGACCAAGAAGAATTCGACAAAATTGATAAGTGATCCGTTACCTGGTGATGGAGGATCTGATAGCAATGGCTTTGAACGATTTTTACAAGGGACTAGAATAATTTTTGCAAGTGCCTGGAACGATCTTCGCAGTGATCTTTTATCACCAGGTATTGGATCACTGCTAGCTCTCCACTTTTGTCCATCTCTATTCCATCGCTGCGAACACCTTCACTTCGCTAACTTCATAGTGAAGAAAAAAAGTGACAGAGCCACGAAACTCCATACGTGATTGCGCAAATAATTAAATATTACCAAGTAAAAATTACAAGCACCTAGTCCTTCATACTTAGGTCGCGAACTTTTTGATCCATCTTGGTACTTCGCGAAGGGTGCTTGCAAGTTTCCCGAGAGTTGTATCGCGATGGTGCGTTAGATTAACCGCGGGGCTGAACTTCGGGAAGCATCCTGAAATTTCAAGTAGCAAGTCCCACGGTAACTGAATTATGGATCACGGAGAGAGACACGTTTGTTAGGGTGAAAAGCTCAGGTACAGTGGTCGATAAGAGCCGTTAATTGCTACGTAATTCGTTTCTTAGGTTAGGGCTAGGTTAGTTACGGTTTAGGCTAGGTTCCTGCGCATTTTCGAATTTGCATGTCCGCTCAGGCGGATTTGAAATTTAAATCGAATATAAACTAATGGACCGGCGGCGCGCATTCCCGCCGGGGAAATTTCGACTTTAATTAAATTATTCATAGGGGACGACGGACAGGCTGAGCGGGTGTAATCCTTTATTCAGGCTTAATTCACCGGGGAATTCGTAATTATCCTTTGTCCTTCCACGATCATTCATGTGGTCCATTCATGCTTGAATTCTGAGGAAAGTTGACGTTGTTTGGTATCGCGCGAGCAAGACGAATTGAGAAACGTAAGCCAATTGTGAATTACAGAAAGTACAAATTCATTGCCGTTTCGTAATTCGATCAATTAATTTGGAAATTAAATTCTCGGCAATCGAAACTTTTTTTTTCATAGGAATAATTAGTAATTCGATGGAATTGCCAAAAATTGGACTCTCAGAGTAAATTGCACAGGATAGATACAATTCTTTCATTCGAATGTCTCGTGTATTTTCAAGAAAACAGAATTCCATCGTCGTTTCAGAAATCGGTACATTAATTTGGAAATTAAATTCTCTGCACTGGAAACTTTTTTCTTCATAGGAATAATTGCACAGGATAGGTGCAATTCTTTTATTGAAATATTTCATCTATTTTCAAGAAAAGGCAAAATGTATTTTCGACAGGAATAATCAGTCGTTTGAAAATAGTTCGAGAAAGCAAAATCTATTTTATCATTTTATGTAAAATACGTAAATGTAACTTGGTTGTAATTTTGTAACTGCTGTAAGTATTTTAACTTTATTTGTATTTCACGTAAATGTGTTATATTTTAACACTATACACTTGCGAAACAGTTGTACAATTAATTATAACGAGAAAATTGGAGAAAACATTTACAAAAATATTACAACAAAACAGATGATTTTTACGTGATTGTCTTGAAACGTGTCAATATCCCGTATACTTTCAAGATAGTACAAAATGTACCACACGACAGAGTTAACGTACACATAAAAAAGGGTTGTTAATTTTCAACGATGATCGTTGAAAAGTCGCCATAAATAGACCGGCGAGATCACCGAGGAGAATAAAACTCGGATAAGACTAACGAGGTAAGAGACAAGAAACTCGACGAAGCGTCCCGTACAAATTACCATGACATTTCACGAGAATCGTCCTTAACCTTTTTCCTCATAAATGGAGCACTAATCAAAAATCGATATTATTCACCATGGGAACGATTCGAGAATCGTTCGATCCTACTCTCCTCGGAATCTCAACGAAGCGAGGCCTTGTTTCGAAGATTCCAATTCACCATTTCACCCTCGTGTTTAACTTACCGATTGCCGAAGTCAAATTGAGTTTCCAGTTACCGTTTCCTGTTATTCTGCCACCCCTCTCTCTCTCTCTCTACCTTACTCTTGCCTCATTCTTGAACGTTTAACCTCTTAGAAACTATTCCCTGATCTTTCGCCGATTGCTCGCTAACTAGATGGAACCGTAGCGAATCTTTTGCCTCGTTTAAGTATCGGCGAAACACTCGTTCTTTTATTATACTTGGTGAAACTCGCGGATACTCGAATGTCTTGGTTGATACTTGGGGT
>NW_017100368.1:599943-612307 GCF_001263275.1 Habropoda laboriosa
AGGTAATTTTGCTGTAGAAAAGGTTACAAAACGGATCTTGGAAATTTTTCCATACTAACGTAGAAATAAAGTATACTATTTTATTTAAATATTCAATGTACTCTCTATTTCACTGTGGTGGAGAAATTTATGGAGGCCCGTAGATCTGTTCTCTGTCTTCGTTAATTATTCACCAAGTGACGATTATTTAATGTCGCTTCTCAGTCGCCACTAGACAGCAAAGGGTTAACATTCTGCCTCTTAAGCTAAGTCCGGCCTTCTTATCCAGTCGTCCCTTCTCCAAATCTTCTAAAATTTGAAGAAGGGACGCGAAGGGAGGTTCTTAAAATTACTAAGTGACCAACCCCGTATCACCCCCTTCCATTGCGCCCGGAGCGCGTCACGTCCTTGGAGCGGGGGTGACGAAGCTGGTCCTTGCTGGACGGAAATTTGACAACAAGGGGGGAAAACCCGGCCAGGTCAACTCTGACTTTCCGACTCGTTCGGAAGGTCAGGTACCGAGAGGCCTCGTTAATTGCATCGGTTTCGAAGACCCTTTGGGGGTGACTTTATGATACCTTACCTTAGTGACTGAACAATAGCCTATTCTTTAATATTTGAGAAATTCTACGTGCCGCACGTTGGCTGCAGACCGGTCTGCTAAATTAAAATAACGGTTTGCTGAACTAGAAATCACGTATCATAAAATCGTCCCCTTGCTGTCCTAACAGAAATGGTGTGTAGCAGGAAATGACGATGACGTTGAGTTTTGTTTTTGAAAACCGAGTACTATCGAGTATTGGTAAAGGTTGCAAGAGCTTGCAGAATGAAAATAAGTGGGAGTGGGAGATATCGGATCTGTATTGGATTTTCTCTTGTACAGGAGAATATATGTAGGAGTTTTCGTTATCTTCTTAATTAGTTACTGCCACGATATCGTGTAGCGTTTCGTGTGCGCTAATGCGCGGGTTTTAATTGAGAATATACGTATAGAAGTCCTGGGGGAGAATTTTCCAGAGATTGATTGTTCATTGCCTTGTTTAAAATAATTCCTGATACCTAACAATTGTTCGTAATTTTGAATACAATAAGGGGAATATAATTAAATTCTTTTAATTGTATTTCGTCCTTCTTAGTAAAGAGTTAACCAAATCTGGCTGCACTGTAGTATTCTGGCCCACGCCTATTGGGTCGTATGATACATCGTTGGAAAGGGTATGAGTAGAGGAGTCCAGCATGGGTGATTATTGCTAGCACAAATGTCCCATTCAGAAAGAATGAATCAAAATGTGTAAATCCTGGACTAGCGTAGAAATATATCTAGCCCAAATTTAACTCAATGTGATAACGTAATCTCAAGACGTAATCAAGACGTAACGTAATTAAAGCCGGACTTTGTACATCATGGTAGCTCTAAAAAGAACCGATATTGTGTGTGCTTAAAAATAGTGTAATCTAAGGTGGCTATCGTTCAACGTGTCCTCCAACGTTAAGAATGCATTTCCGTATCCTGTTTTGGAATTGCTTTTCCACCTTCCTTAACATTTCAGGTGCTATTTTTGCACATGCCCTACTTACACGCTGGCGTAATTCCATTACAGTTTCAACTGGAGTGCAATAAACTATTTGAAATTAAAAAAGGACTAAGAAGACGCACTCAAAAATAGTACAGGCGGGCGTCTGTGTCATAAACCTAAAAGCCTAACAACTACTGCTACTAGATCACAACAATACGTACTCAATGCTGACACTATGTGTAGACACTCGAAACAGTCATACTGCATGTTTTTGCATTGAATTAATTTTGTATATGTATCTATAGAACAAAATAGTATTGCATAACAATGTACTAACATGAAACTATGTAGTACAAAACATATTTTAATAAGGAATACGATTAATGCATATATTTTTCATGGAGATGCTTTCGTACAAGCTACATTATCCATCGATGAATAAGTTGAAAATGTGGCTTAGCACATTTTCATTTGAACACAAGTGTTCAAGTAAGTGCTTGTGGCAATGTCTTGCATACAACAATGTTTTGCATGTCGTACAGCGTTACAAGCGAAAATACATGCGTTTCACAAAGTTGCACAGGCAAGAAAACGGATTTGCAACTATGTACGTTTCTCGAGAGCCCGAGCGAGCCACAATGCTGCAAAACGGCGCGTTGTCCAACAATGTTCATTTTTCGACAACACCGTCGTGTTGTCGAGGTTGCAACTTTGTTGCCGGTAGTCGCTCCCGAAAATTGCACATTGTTGCAAACGCGCGACAGGTTTGCAACTTTGTTGCTGCAAATCGCTCCCGAAAATCGCACATTGTTGCAAACGCGTGCTGGGTTTGCAACTTTGTTGTTTCGAAAATTTGCACATTGTTGCACGGCGCCCCGTTTTGCAACAATGTGAAACTTTCGGGAGCGACTCTTGGCAACAAAGTTGCAAACGCGATTACTTCTTTTGCAAAATTGTTGTCGAGAGTTGCTCCTGAATACTGCACATTGTTGCAAACACGTTACAGGTTTGCAACTTTGTTGCCGAAAATCGCTCCCGAAAATTGCACATTGTTGCAAACGCGTGCTGGGTTTGCAACTTTGTTGCCGACGAAAATCGCACATTGTTGCACGACGCCCCGTTTTGCAACAATGTGCAGTATTCAGGAGCAACTCTCGACAACAATTTTGCAAAAGAAGTAATCCCGTTTGCAACTTTGTTGCCGACGAAAATCGCACATTGTTGCACGACGCCCCGTTTTGCAACAATGTGCAGTATTCAGGAGCAACTCTCGACAACAATTTTGCAAAAGAAGTAATCCCGTTTGCAACTTTGTTGCCGACGAAAATCGCACATTGTTGCACGACGCCCCGTTTTGCAACAATGTGCAGTATTCAGGAGCAACTCTCGACAACAATTTTGCAAAAGAAGTAATCCCGTTTGCAACTTTGTTGCCGACGAAAATCGCACATTGTTGCACGACGCCCCGTTTTGCAACAATGTGCAGTATTCAGGAGCAACTCTCGACAACAATTTTGCAAAAGAAGTAATCCCGTTTGCAACTTTGTTGCCGACGAAAATCGCACATTGTTGCACGACGCCCCGTTTTGCAACAATGTGCAGTATTCAGGAGCAACTCTCGACAACAATTTTGCAAAAGAAGTAATCCCGTTTGCAACTTTGTTGCCGACGAAAATCGCACATTGTTGCACGACGCCCCGTTTTGCAACAATGTGCAGTATTCAGGAGCAACTCTCGACAACAATTTTGCAAAAGAAGTAATCCCGTTTGCAACTTTGTTGCCGACGAAAATCGCACATTGTTGCACGACGCCCCGTTTTGCAACAATGTGCAGTATTCAGGAGCAACTCTCGACAACAATTTTGCAAAAGAAGTAATCCCGTTTGCAACTTTGTTGCCGACGAAAATCGCACATTGTTGCACGACGCCCCGTTTTGCAACAATGTGCAGTATTCAGGAGCAACTCTCGACAACAATTTTGCAAAAGAAGTAATCCCGTTTGCAACTTTGTTGCCGACGAAAATCGCACATTGTTGCACGACGCCCCGTTTTGCAACAATGTGCAGTATTCAGGAGCAACTCTCGACAACAATTTTGCAAAAGAAGTAATCCCGTTTGCAACTTTGTTGCCGACGAAAATCGCACATTGTTGCACGACGCCCCGTTTTGCAACAATGTGCAGTATTCAGGAGCAACTCTCGACAACAATTTTGCAAAAGAAGTAATCCCGTTTGCAACTTTGTTGCCGACGAAAATCGCACATTGTTGCACGACGCCCCGTTTTGCAACAATGTGCAGTTTTCGGGAGCGACTCTCGGCAACAAAGTTGCAAACCTGTAACGCGTTTGCAACAATGTGCAATTTTCGGGAGAGACTCTCGACTACGAAGTTGCAAATCTGTGGCGCGTTTGCAACAATGTGCATTCGAAGATAGTACGAGTCAACGATGTTAGAAGCGAGAATGACGCTTGTGGCAATGTTGCATTCAAGCGTAGTGCTTGTAATAATATTTGCTTTCGAAATAACGCTTCTAATAATGTTGCAATCGGAAATAGAGATTCCAACAATGTTTGCGTTCAAATATAACGCTTCAAGCAATGTTGCATTCAAAAGTAACGCGTACAACAATGTTTTGCATTCGAAATAGTGCTTCCATCGAGCTCCCATCATTCGAGAATAGAGACTGCAACAATGTGCGTATTCAAGTTTCAAAGATGAACAGTGAAATAAAAGTATCTTGCTACTTAAAAATCACCGTTCAACGATTTAAAAGTTCTTTTCCTGCTACTGCAACCGTGTCCCACACCTCGATCAATTTGCAACCTCAACTCACACGGGAACGAAGGCTCCGCGCAAACAAAACGTCATTATACATTCTCAACATATTTCTCCATCCCTATAAATAACCCCTCTATATAGTCTGAACGTGATTCTTCTGATGTCAAATAAGAATAGCAAAGTACCGTGTTTATCAAATATTTGATGGTAACTGATTAGATGCTACATCGTTCCTTTCCCGATTAGTTACTTTAATTTTCCGTTTAGTGATAGCTTGGTTTCCTTTGGAGGTCAGAAGAGCGTAAGGATCGTCTTCTTTTTCTTATGCACATAATTTTTTGCATCTAACAACGATTACTTCCGAATATCAAACTTAAATGTGTATACGACAATAAATAATTTTCTGAGAAGTTATCAAACGAGGGAAAGGGTTGTATGTTTTAATTCTTCGACTTGTGGGTTCGAAGAATCCCCCCCTTAAGAGTTGTAAAGTTAAAATGATTTACTGGAACGAGGGATGTTATTTAACCTATTTGCATCACCACTTAAATTGCAGGCAACAGTAAAACTGTACTTACTATGTACTTAATTTACAATGAAGCATCAGAGTGCAATGGATAATTTATATTAAGTATAAAATTCTCAGTGTAAACATGTTTATTTCACAGTATGGTATTGTTCAAAGTGATCTATACACAGTGGTAGACAAGAAATATCACATTGAGCAACTGTGTCGCTGCCCTCGGATTATTCCGTGGTTCGTGATACAGGGCAGGTAGTATTCGGTGAATATTCCACGTCGTGATGTAAATAGGTTAAAATAAATTTACGAAACGAACGACGTTCTTGAAGTGGCTGAAATGAAAAACTTTTGTTACAGGTGAGGAACTGTGGATTGCTGGAGCAGGACCTCGGCCCCAGGAGTGGCCCGGGGGTTACCCTGGGGACCTCGGGGTGGTGCACGCGCGAGGACGAAGCTGTTAAGAACAACGAAGGACACGGGAGGCGGAGGAGGAGGCCGCTATGAACGCCAGCGTCAACATCGAGAGGAACTCCTGGCGGCTGCCTCCCGACGAGACCGTCCAGGTCGCCGATCCCCGTTCAAAGTCAGCCCAGGTAAAAGAGGTAAATCGCTCCAGCGGACCATCGTACATTGTCCCCCCAAAATTTTCTTCTGAATCGAGATTGTTCAAGACTCAACTGTCACACGATGAATATTGTCGTCAGGTTTAATCGAAGCATGACAATCTCTCTCTCTTTCTCTCTGTCTCTCTCTGTCTCTGTCTATGTCTCTCCCTCTGTCTTTTCTGTGCATTCATTCACCTCTGTGGCAATCACTGATCGTAGCTTTGGGTCTTCTTTACCATGGGATCTGGCACCATAGACTAGTGTACAGTGTGCAAATTGCATTCACGTACAGAGTGTCAGATAAATCATAAAACAACTTATAAAGTGGTGATTTTTTATAAAAACAAATTAGTAAAATATATAGATTCCATTTTCTTTCTAAGTATCGTTACAATGTGTAAGACACATTATGTGGGTGATCCAGACTAGTAGTTTAGTTTTACTAGTATTGTAGCGCAGAAGGCTAAAATGGTACTGGAGAATAGGTTTCCCTGGGTAGCATTGGTACTTTATACCGAGAGAATTTATTTGAAGCGACAAATAGTTTTGGAGAAAAAATTCAGTACAAAAGATACTAGTGAACGAAGTTTCTAAGGCGATAGATTAGAATGAAAAGTGCTCCAGTTAATGTTTAAGTTTAGATATTGGGTTGCAAGTAGGTTGCGATGATCTTTCGTACTGAAAGTAACGTTATTTTACAAAATAAACGATCAAGATTACTCGTTTAACTTAAACCTGTATCGTGACAATTTCAAGTTCAAAATTATTTTCCCCAAAAACTGGGCAATCAATCGAAAAAACTTTATTCTACATTTTTACATATTTATCACCTTGCCGTCTGTTGTACTACAATTTACCAGACACCCTGTATACTTCGAGGAATTTTTTTGCATTAAAATTTGGAACGTTTTTTTTTCTCGAATTTTCAATTGTTTCGTTTCTATAATGAAAATTCTTCGAACGTATTTTAATGCATTTTGTACCTTTCCCTAATGTTGCTGTCTCTTTCTTTCTCAATATACGTGCATTGATAGTGGTGCGACAATTATAGCCGTTGACTGGTAGCAATAACATGTGGCTGAGAGAATATTTCAGAGGAACAGCCGCCAGACCACGTAATTGAAACGCATGTTAGTACGAGGATTTTGCATTTCAGGTGGAATGATATTGATAGTTACGAATTAGAGTATTGACCAACGTATAGAAGCGTAGCGTGCACCACTGCTACATTAATTATATGCAATAACGTGCAACGTGTGCCTGTTACAGTTAAAGAAACATGTTCACATGACCTCGTCGCGAGTACACGACACAGTTTCCGCCAACAGAATTCACACAGTCTGCGGTCGTTAACGGGAATATTATATTAACACTTGTTGAAGATTAACGAGGCGAGAATTCATTATTGATAATAAATTATCTCCTAATTTGATTTCCGAGATAATTTCAAAATAGAAAACATCGGTAGGAAATACAACGATACGGAACAAAATTTAAAGAGCAAAAGTGTTTAGCAGAAATCGATAAATACGAACTAACAATTTAAAAATAAAAGTTTGTAACGACAAATTTCCAATGAAGAATTATGATAAAATTCGCGCAACTTGGACATTGAGAAATTTGAAGAAAATTAAGAAATTATTAAAATGATAAATCTGGAAATGATCGAAATTATTGAAATGATAAATCTAGAAATGATCAAAATTATTAAAATTATAGATCTAGAAATGATCGAAATTATTAAAATGATAAATCTAGAAATGATCGAAATTATTAAAATGATAAATCTAGAAATGATCGAAATTATTAAAATGATAAATCCAGAAATTATCGAAATTATTAAAATTATTAAATCGGGAATTATTGATATAGTAAAATTGGGAATTGTTAGACTGATTAAATCAGAAATTATGAAAGAACGAGAAAATTATTCTTGGCAACGAGGCTAATCGCGTTCCACTTTCCTCGCGCGAAGCTTTCGCGCGTTCAAAATTGCACGCGTCTTCCTCCAACGTTTCATTAGCCGGTCTCTGTTCAAAAAGATCTTGCCCCGGTTTACGAGCACTTACCCGCCTGAAATAGGGACCGTTATACCGTTTCCACCGTGGCGTAGTGGACTCCTTAAGGCGGCGATGTCTGAATTAACGAAACAATTAATGTAAACGAGCGTGAATGAACGACTCCCGTGCAGTCGTCGTTCCTCCACGGTTGGATTTCCCGTGAAGACGAGACGACGTCCGGGCGTTAAGTTCCGCTACGAATTACACGACTCGTTGAAAAACTAGCCTGTAAAACTTCCACGGCGCGAGAAGACACCGGCTATGTTCACATCTCTACGATCATAAACTGGCAAAACTTCTTCCAGGAAAAGTCAGGAATAACTTTGCTTGAATTCCAGCAACAATTGTCTTCTTATTATATTCAGTCACTGTGTCAAGTGTACCGTGAAATTTCAATTTTTCTCCCGAGAACTGGTAGTGATAAAAAAGTAAAAGTACATATCAATAATAGGTGCATTCTTCTTCTATTGTTGGAATAAATTTCAAGTATTTAGCTTAAATACCGACGATTTTATAACAGTTTGTGTGAGTGCATGTGTATTTTAATGACACTTAACCCTCCGTAGGCAACCTGGGTAGTTTGTATCCAAATCTTATTTTCTTACGGGTTTAAGCTTTCAAAAAATCTGACAAAATTCTGGAGTACTCGCCAAAGTGTCTACTACATTATACAATTGTTCGTTAAGTGAAATGTTCAAAGCTTTGTCCAGTAAAAATAAAAATACCCGAGTGAAATTTCACGTGTGTCGTCAAAACTCCAGATTAAAAAACCAGCCCTCGAACAATCGAATTCAAACTTGCTCTAGACTAAGAACGAAGATGCACCTATTACCTACACAAACATTCATTCTTATACTACCACCCATTCTCGAATAAAATAAAAAGAAGATTAATTCTCACCACTTTTCTCTATCACCAAACTCAAATCAATTTCACCTGGAGGATCGAATCCCGCCACTTGCCGTCGATTAATCGGACTTGCAAATACGCGTTCAAGGACAATACGCGAGGCTTCTTCCCTCCCTCGAAAGGGGAACTCGATAAAAGTTTCCAGAGCATTTCGTATGGAGGCAGAACGAGAGTCGGAGGCGCGCTAATTACACCAGGAGAAAGAGTAGAATCGTCGAGAGACCTGGATTAATTATGCAGGTCCAGCCTGGCTCTCTTTGTTTCCTCAGCTCTTGTCACCTGGCCACGCGAGAATCGGCTGTCGCGAGTAGCCTGGTGCACACCTTCATGGGGACCTCTTGAGAAAGTTAATTATGCAAAGAACGCGAGGCAAACGGTCTCAGCCGCGCCATCTCGAGACGCGTCTAGGCTTCCGAAGGGAGAGATTGCTGACTCCTCTGCGAGCTGGAGATAACAGCGAACCGATTTTCTCTTGGTATAATTCAGCGGTAACGGAGTATCCTCGAGCTTACTGACGTTTACTGCCTCCATTCTCGGGAAACCCTCGAGTTTTCGTCGGCTGATTGCTTCGTCGAGTCGATTGAAATTTTATTGGATAAAAGAGAGCCTGTTGGAAGACTAAAAGGGAGGGGATATAGTTATAAAGACAGAAAAGGGAAAATTGAGAAATAATTATCTGGAAGTTTAGAGCGTTTTCTCCAAGTATGTACACGGAGATGCGCTGCTGGATATTAGTTTGGAACCACTTGTCAATTTACATCGATGTTGATTGCTCGGGTTGAAGACAGGGATTGCAATGTATTTTAGTAACAATAAGGATTATATTTAATGCCAAAGACTCGACAATAATAACAACTAACAACAATGTTTCTGCAACTATTCTCTATAACTCTTTAACCCCTTGAACTGCAATTTATTTTCAGGCAGACAATTTAATTTTCTTAGTTTTCAGAGGAGGGATTGATATAGAAACTTACGGTTTTGTTGCTCAAATAATTTGTTATTTGTAAAAGTAATATTTGTTTCATGCATGTACATGAAATTCTTCAATAATGTTTAACAAAAATATTACAGTTCTAGTATTTGAACGAAAAAAGTATGTTTCGACATAATGCTAATGTATTTACAGCAATTTCAATCCTCGTTTATATTCGGGTTTATTTAAAAGTACTAATAAACTTCGAGTGAACGTGTAAGATTCATCACCTCCGAAAAGATATATGACTTCTATAGACGGATATCACTATTAAAGTAACCGTTATTGCACTTCGTTAGTATGTCGTGTCGTGCATTTACTTTACGCGATACTGGCTGCGTAGATTTATACAAATTACATTCAAACTGTTACTAGAAGCATGCAAACAAATGTATCAAAGCAAAGGACTCGCTATGACTTACATATACTTCTCATAAAAAAAGCTTCAACTCTCAATAGCTTCTGGCGAGTGCAGCTCGTCATTGTCAGTTTGCTCAAGAAAGTTCATGACGAGCTAGACTCGTCGTTTCAGTTCAAGGGGTTTAAGGGGGTACTCCATATTTTCGGTCTTCTTTGCTAATTTATTATAGAAATTCAGTAACAGTTATTAACATGAGTTTCATTCCTATGTATTTACTTGTCCTTGGAGAATGATTACAAATTTTTTCGTTGAAAAATAATTAAATATGGCTGCTGTGGAACACGTCAAACACGGGCATGAAAAAGAAGTACGTTGGTGGTTGCCATGATTTGAGCCGTTCTGCTTATCTGAATTGAAAAAATCCAATTGATTCTTATTTAGTATGCCTCTGGCTATGGTCGGACTACAACTCTATAACTCGCTCTCTGATACTCTTAATGACCGCCTCATTCACCCTGTTTTATCTTTTCATTCTCTCTTTCTCTATTTCTTTCACTCTAGGCAGACATTCTTAAAACACAGTCGGTAACGTTCGCCAAAATCTAGAGCGGTCACGTATCCAAGTTCACAGGATAGGTATTCTCAAGCACTCTGCCCTAAATTCTTTTAATTCGCACCTCTATCGCTCTAGCTCGAGTATTCTTCTGCTAAACATTTACGCGAAATACAATTGCAGGTCTTTCTCTCGGTTCCGAACACTCTATTAAATATTTATAATTTAATATAACCTATGCTACATCACTATTATTATTACCATTGTGAGATAATCCGTCCCGAAGACGGTGAAGCGAGCACCTTGAAGCCAGGCCCAGCGCGCTCGGTGGGGGTAACTCCGCCCCTTTGGGTCTTTCCCTGGGCCTGTTCGCGTAGGGGTGGACAGGGATCGGCAGGACAACGCATACTCTTCCCGAGACCCTCAACGTATACTTTTGCGAACGACGCCCGAATAATAAGTAGATACAGACTTTGAGTAAAATATATTATTGTGGAAACGTGGAAACGCTCAGTTTATTTTACGCCCACCCTATTCCGAGTCGGAGTACTTTTTCTGACAAAAGGTATATTAGATTAGTAGAAGAATCGCTAGTGGCTAAAAATTGCAAAGTTGTAGCCAAATGTTCTGGAATAGCACGTCTACAATTTGTGCTATAATCTACAGTAAAGTGTCCGGATTTGGTATAGTTGGTCCGATTGATATTAATATGGTTTCAAATTCACTAGCTGACATTCGACAGAAGTTCCTGAAGCCACTTTGATCCTTCATCCTTAAATCCGTCGATAATTCTGCGACGCTACATTTCTCACGGTTTTGAAACAATTTTCTCTGTCACCAATGACGTTTATGTCTCTCTTTTATTAGTTAGCAGATGAATAACCATAAAACTAGCGCATGCTAACAACTGATCTTGCGTACTCGTCATATCCTACAAATCGAAATTAATCTTTTCGATATCTTTTCACAAGTCTTGATTTTTCAAGAGCAGCAAGTGCACAGCAAACACAAGCAACGAACTGATTCCTCTCAAGAAACTAAAGAAACTGATAGATTGGTGTTCGGGAACTGTTCGTGAACTGTTACACGAACAATGTTCGCGAAAAGTTCGCGTAACAGTTTGCGAACTGTTCGTTGGCGAGGACGCACCTTAAGAAGTGCAAAAGAATACAGTAGTAAATAAATAAGAAGAGAAGAAGAAGAAGAAGTATTATTACGAAGTTTCACATGATAAAAGAGTATTGTAGAGCTTCACTTTAAATGCGGTTAAGTGTACAGAGACGAAGTCGACTTCTGTCAACGTCTCATAATTCATGCATATAGATTAATTTGTTCCAAAATGGATACGGAGTTGATTTCACCATTGATAATTTTAAATAACGAAAGGTCTACTACAATTTCGCGGTTCTCCAGAGTGGACAGGTGTATATTATTCAAAATAGGAAAGTAGTTATGATCGTGAAATGACGCTCTAAACTTTTGGTTCATACAGCCAATACTTTACGAGCAACTTCAGGTCGTTAAGTTAGGTGAATCATTCTGTATAGCGAAAATCCCTTCATAGCGAAAAGGTTAAAAATTTATTCACGCTTCCTAGAATGCCATTAATGTTGCAGAGACAGCAATTTACTTCGTTTTGGTCGATTTTTTCAAAAGTTTCTTTAATGTCCAACTTTTCTCTGAAAATTCTTGCTTAGCTTGTAACGCATAGTGGTCCTAGATTTTTAGTTCGCGCTGTATGGTAAGCGGCGTTCAACTCGGTCTTTCGCCTGCGGAGTCTGACTCGCGCGGACCTATACTACTTGACCGATCACCCGTGCTCCCTCCTCGTGTGTACCCTGCACTTGTGCCGCGGCTAAGTGGCGATCGCCACTTATTAACCGATCAGTGGACTGGTTACGCGGTGAAGCTGATCGATTAAAAAACGCTGATTGCCGGTCAATTGACTCCGATACATGAGTAATACACCGACTTGAGTTGCGTTTTAACTCGGTTTAATAAAGTCTTAATTAAGTACGTAGCTCTGCGATGACTCGCGGGAGTATTGGATATTTTCTTAGACATTCTTTTTTTTTCTGGGAAATAATTAACAGATTGCCGAGC
>NW_017100368.1:612338-628877 GCF_001263275.1 Habropoda laboriosa
TTTATACCGTTCCTCTATCTTTAGTCATTTTCAAGATATCGGAGCAAATATGCTCACTGCCCTCAACTTTGGACGATTGCCAATATAAAAAATACGTGTCGTATAATATTTTCCTGGCGAAGTATCCTTAACGTCGGTGATTATTGCTTAGAAATGTTCCCTTATTAGTAACATTCTTACATTTAAGCACACATGAAGCGTGCAAGTAGCTTTAAACAATAATATTTCGTATAACTTCAACAATTGTAAAATAATTTAGTATCTTTTTAATCCAAAAATGAAAGTAAAGATGTGTTAAATAGTTTAGGATTTTTCTAAAGTATGCTAACCATAAAGTATGCAAGGATAACCATTCTTCTCGTGCCGCTAACAAATGAAACGTAGAGATCTCGCCGATCGATCGGCAATGTGTTAAATAAAGTTCGCCGACTTTTCGTCAGATTATTACTCACTCTCCTAATTGAGCCACTCAGAAGCCCAAAGTGACTAACTCCGTAAAATAAAATTTATCAAATTTGTTATATTTACGAACATTTGAGCACCAAGCACGTGCTTTGATACAAAAATTGGAAGAATACCGAAAAGTGGAGTTAATCATTTTGACTTCTTCACTACGCCACTGGGCTTTCTGTTAGCGGCAACGACGACAGGGGAATGTCATCGAGCGGTTCGAGCGTTCAAAGGGTGCATTCTTGGCGAGTGGTCTCAAAAGGAGAAGTTTGGAAATACTTCGCGGAGTAGAATGTCACGGATCCTGGAACCGTGTATAACTCTCCTCGCCTCTGCTATTATTTATAACTGAACCCTCTCCTCTCTCTCTCCCTCTCTCTCTCTGTCTCTCTTTCCTAGATATTACGTACATACGTTATAATTCCCATAGAACAGGTGGTGAGGAGCGGAGAGGGGGGAGATAGCAAGTGGAATTCCCGGGATCGATAAAACCGAAGCCTTCTACTGGTCGAGGTAGTAGAGGGAAAGTCTAAATTTATACCGACTAGACGCGGAATACAACTGCGTGTTTGGATAACATTTACATGCCGCGCGACAACGTTGCATCGCGAGTGGCTTCGTGCGAATTTTCAGGCGCATGCAGATTTATTCATGAAAGCTAGCGCGCGTGTGTACGGGAACAAGCGCGAGTGTCACCGGTTTGGTAACTCCTTTCTGCTATACCAACTATAACCATAACACCGGGAGGAACTCGACGATCGAATAATTTTCGACGGCTTCCCGAGGCTAAAATTGTTTTGCACGTTACGCGTGTGCACCGCCACTTTGCCGAGGATAATGAATAGGGGCGGCACGAAGCTACGATTATCGCGAACGTTGTTCGGTCGAGCGTGTGAAACAACGGTTCTTAAGTCTCTCGTTGCCTTTTTCTTGCGCGGTTTCGGTGCTTGGTTGTTTGTGTGGTAATTATGATACATAATGGATGCGAACGATGGTAAAGTGCAAAAGAACAAGAAGGAACCGGCGGCCAAGGGATCATTGGAGGTTCGTTGCCTTCCTTTTCAGAGTATTTCTGTGCTTCTGTTGTGTAATATTGGGTAATAGTATGGAACCGAAGATTCGGAATGTAAATAAGATATTTTTGTACGGTGTTGTTTTCAACAAGTGTATCTGTATGATTATCGAGCGCCACCAATTAAAGTGAACAAATTTTTCAAACATTCGATACAATACTTCAACGTTGTTAGCAAACTGAACACTCAAGTTTCAATGGAGCATCAATAATTGAACCCATTCTGGCGTCACGAATTTCAAACCCCGCTCTCAAAAACTCAAATTCAACCCTAGAACGGTCTTCGGGTCTTTTTTGACCCACCGCCTTTTTACATTTTCAGTCATTTTTGCTGTTATCGAGTTTACGTTCCTTAACGTTATTTTAAACGTTTATTGTCTAGGTTCGTATGTCACGTTGGAAACAAAAATTGTCTCACATAAGGTCTTAGATCCTTTTTCACCCAAAAGTCTTAAGTGTACAGTCAAAACGAAGAACGCAGTAGGGTTAACTATGTAAAAGATAATGGAATCCATTGCAACGTGCAAATTTTAAACATACTTTCTCAAAGTACTCTGCTTTATATACCCTCACAATTTTTCGACCACATTTCATAAAAACTGAAAACTCAAATTTCAGTGAAATAATTGAAATTAATGAAACCCGTTATGACGTACAAATTTCAAACGTTCTTTCAAACACTATCATACAGTGGCTACATCTCGTCCAATTAGTGCACAAAACTTGCAACAACCTAGTATCATAAATATTCGAACAAAAATCAATTCAACCCTGTTAGCCAACAATTCACGCTTCCTTCTTACCTAACCACCACTGATCGTTCACCAAGCAACCATCGTCGCGGTACCAAAACATTTTCCAACCGGCACAAATCGATTTCACGTGAACACAACAGCTTGCGCGATTATGAGAGGAGAAGAAAAAAAAAGAGAGAAGAAAAACCTGCCAGTTCCTCTGCAAGAAATATCGAGGCACGGCGATATAATGCCTGAAAGGACATGGCCAGGGGCGTGCAATTTAGCCGCGCACCGAGCTGGACAGAAGAGTCGACAGGAAAATCCTGTCGAGGCGGTAGTAGAAGCGACGAGAAACACACTCCCTCCTCTCTATCCGTAATTGGTCGTGGCTGACATCTGGAAGCTTTTCGAGTCCTTTTCGCGAGAGGTGGTGGCGATTCGCGCGCAACAACGACGCCTTTAACGACCGGTAGCGCTGTTATCGCGGCGATCCATTAACGAGCACGATGCAATCTCGCGAAACGGCGACCTTTGCCTGCTCTTCCGTGCCGATCGTCGAACGGAACTTCCGTCAGAGGCTCGTCCTTTCCTCCCAGATCGAGTCTGTCTCGCGATAATGAGGACCCCTGGCTTTGACGAGCACAACCTTGAAGCGTTATTCGGTTTCAAGAAAGTCCATTGAATATTTGACGATGCAGCGAAAATTCTACTTGAGAATAGAATTTTCTGGGTGGCATTGCTATTTCGCGCTGGTAGAATTGACAATAAAGTGACAAGTAGTTTTGGAGAAAATGGTTTTCGAAATGTTTAGGGGAATTTGGAGGAAAGAGGGAAATTGAAGGTTGGAGAAAAGTTTAAGGAGACTTTTAGGTGAAACCTAAATTCGATCCTAAGATAACGAGTGGCCAGACTGTAAAAAGATTGTGAAGTAGAGGTTGTGGAAGTGACGTGGTGTAAAGTAATTACTCGCGCAAGTTGTTTAATAAAAATATATTTATTTGAATCCGATAACGCTTAACCTAATTTTGAAGTGTCGGCGACGCGAGTCTACGATAGAAGGCCTCCTGCCTTCTTCGGGGCTCCCTTAAGTAGCCCCTTTTCCCTGGGAAAGTCCCAGGAAGTGGGGGCGCGGGCCTGCATTGCCGAGGCAATACTCTTGTCCTCGAGGACGAAGAAACTTGAAGGAAACTTCGCCTCGAGGGCCAAGAGTCGCCAGGCCTTAGTGCGTGGCCCCCTCGTATAACAATGAGTAGTAAATTGTTGTTTGTTTTAATTGCTTGGTCCATCTATAGCACTACTTGCCAAATTAATTATACTGATTTTAGAGGAATGACTGGTGTCTAGCACACGTTGGTTGATCTCTTTAATTCTCTGTTCGTTTATTCAAATCAGATTTAGTCTTACAATCCTTCTTGTCAGTAAGACATTCGAATACATTGCAAAAGATAGACATAGTGATAACCGTGTTACTTCATCTTCAATTAAAAATAACAATATAAAATCCCATTGAAAAATACCAATTTACATAAGGCTGCTATTCGTTGGGTCAGTATTTAAAAAAATTTTTCATCGGTATTTTAAATAAATGGTCAATATTTAAAATAAAAATCGATTAATACAAAAACTGTCGGTATCTTCATTAAAACATTAGTGAACATAATATTTTTAATAGATGGCCAGTGTGTATAATAAGTAGACTGCGGATGTTTATGCAAATGCATATTTTTGATGGAAGAAGATAAAGATGTGGGGCTTGGATAGAAGTTTATCACGTCATTCGTATATAACGAAAATGTATTTTTTATTTTGCATAATGCATATGTTTTGCATATTTCGCTTAAACGACATACACCACCGGCCGAAAGTTTCGAATCACCTGCCACTTTATATCAATACTGAATCTGCTACTAATTCTTTGTTGATTCGAAATTGATATTGTGGAGATCAATAGCGCTTTACCTCATTTCGATTGATTTGTAATTCGGTAATTCGAATTATAACAAGTAAAAGTAACAATATAAATCGTACTATATTTCGTGCATATCCTGCATATTTACTTACATATTTCTTGAATATTTGTTACAAATTTTGACATATTTTACTTGCACAAACATCCGCAGTCTAATAATAAAATATCCTACCTCAACTTAACCCAACCAAAAAACAAATTAATACCGACTAAATAAGCAAAATTGAACTGACAAAATGCGTCTTAACAAATACTTACCATTAATTTAAAAAAATACCGACCAAATGAATAGAAGTGTATACATAATGGCGCCATAAGTTCTTTCACACAAAACAACATGCTTCTGTTATATGAAATTCAAAAACTCAATAGCTCATTGCTGCTTTGCTAGTTAAATGTGTTCCTGGAAACGAAATATACAGTTCACGCGAATCCAGTCATATCACAAAGAATCGCATTGTTACTATTGCGCCGCACGACTAATTTTCAATCAGAAAAACCTCATCTCAACCCTCAGGATTATCACCTGTCTAACATCCTTTCGTTGCAAATAAAAATTGTTAAAAAAATTCTTCTCTACTTTAACTCACCTCTTACGTAAACTCACTTTTATCAGAGACAGAATTCACGGCGCCATATACTCAGCTCAATTACCTAGAACACTTCTTTAACCCAACTGCTCTATCCCAGCCTCTTCAAAAGCCTCTATCCAAGCGAAAAATCTTTTCACGCCGCAAACTGCCAAACAAGCTCAGCCGACCTGAAAAGTGACACCGGCCAACTAAACGGTCTCACACCTCTGAAAACAATCTCTACTCCGAACCTAAATAGAATTGCTACAGAGCTGTCTCTTGCACAGGTCAGAGCGAAGCAACACGATCCCGAATAGTCGGAAAACAACTCATGGTGGTAGAATGGGAAGTTTCTATTATCCGTCAGTGCGTGTACAAGTGTGCCTGTGGTCCCTTTGAGAGTAGACAGGGTGCAACCGTTGCACCGCAGAAGCAACAACGGTTCAACTGGACCGTTTCATCGTCCGTTGAAGGCCTCTGACGAGGTGTCTCCTGGAGGTTCTCCTCTTTGAAGGAGCTGATGGGATAATTGAAGAGCGGATAATCAACCGGTCAGTTGGAAACACGGTCGTGTTCGAGTTACACGAGACTGAAGCGTGAGTGGCGAAGGTGGTTGCAGAGGGGAGGGTATATCGCACCTTTCTTCCGTGACGAATTCGTTCGTTCGACGATTGGAAGAGGGGAACCAGTGCTGCCCTCTGTTTGGTCGATATCCCTTCATGAGATTCCTCCGGGGTTCTTTTTTCTTTTTTTTCTTTTTCCCTCCTCTTGGCGACACCAGCCTAAGTAATCCAGGGGAAATTCGGGCCATCCAGACGTGGATAGAGACGGATGAATTTAGAAGCGCTTCAGAGTTTAAATTATTCGATATCCGGCGACTGAACGGCATCGTTAAAAGCACGATGAAAATTCGAGGAACCTATTTTCCCTGGTGTTTGCCGCCGCTGATCGATACATGAGTGATGATATGTTACGTGCAGGCTTTAGACGAGTTCTTTGGAAAGTAAATAGCTAGCATTTCGTTGCTGGTAGCCTGTTTGCATTGTCGAGGATGAAGGATGAAACGTCGAAGAATGCAGGTTTAACTGTTTGGTGGATTTCACTTGGTGGCTCTGATGATCTGATGATTTGCGTTAGGAATATCAGGTGTGCGGTAGATGGAATGGATAACTGGAAATTTTACACTTTTGTGGAAATCAGAAGATCTGCTTTATACGAGTCGTTTATTTTGACAGTGGTGTAAGACCATTTTCATAAATATCGAGATATTTAAGGGTTCAATCGACCCAAAAATATTAACGATCACTGGTAGTCTCGCTTTATGTTTTTTGTGGTGACAAATATTGAAACTTTTAAGGTATATCAAATATATAGGGAATTGCTTGAAGAAAAATTGGGACTTTGTGACCACGAATGGACCTACACCGCTATCAAAATTACCAAATTTTCAATAATGTCACTTAAATCATATTTAATTGCTTAGAATTCAAGGTTTCTCCAAAAAGCTGTATTATATTTTCAAAAATTCAAATCTTTTATTCACGTTATGCGAAACAAAATTGCATATAACTTTAAACAACATTGTACATTAAAAATAAAAAAAATATTCACGGTTTTTAATTTATTAACTTAAAATATCTTCGTTGACACCGTGAGAAAGGTTTTTGAAACAATTGTGGTGCACAGGTGGAATGTAAGGCAATAAATCACTGGTATCTTTATATTTAGCTGAGGTATGGAATGTAAGGCAATAAATCACTGGTATCTTTATATTTAGCTGAGGTTACGGGTATAGAAGTTTCGTACAGAGGTGATAATTTTATGTTTTTTAAATGTTTTGGTCTAGGATGCTTTGGTCTTTCACGTGCAATTCATGCATAACCTCGATTTCTTTTTAAATAGACTTACACCACTATCAAAATAAACGGCTCATATGCTGTGCACCGCAGGTTACTCAGAAATGCTGAGAAAAAAGTTGGCAAATTTAACGATCTATAATCTGATTTTTCTTCATCCGCGAGAAGAAATTTGATGAATTGATAATTCATAAGGTTAGACTTATTTTTAGGGCAATTATAAATAAGCTGTGGAGTGTCGGAATGCTCGTTCCTCTGAAAACTGTAAAAATCGATTAGCGCTATTCATTTAGGCCGTAATAGGGTAATATTGGAGAAAGCAGGCGTATTTTTCACCGATGCAAAGTGTTTCACGGGTGGGGGATGAGGATGAAACGAGCAGAGACTGTTCGATTATCGACCCCTTTCGGCGAGTGCTCTCCTGACCCCTGAAGGGTCAGCCCCTCGCGCGAGGGGCGAATCGGCATATGTTACCCCTTTGAGCTTCCTGGCTCGAGCAAAAAGAGACGAGCGACCGGAGAAGGGTCTCTCTTCCGGCGGTGAAATGGCACGCCAGTTAGACATTGTCTTTCGGGCTGAACGGTGCTGATCTAACGTCTCTCGCGCGAGTCAGCTGTTTCTCGCGGCGATGAAGACCTGTGCACGCCGCCTGCAAACTCTGGTGAGAAAATCTCACGTACTCTTCACATTGTAGGTAATATAGTCTGAGCTAGAGTGTCGAAATTTTCAGGATAGAGTATTTAGAAATGGTAAACTCTTAGGCATGTCAATTACACTCCGAGTCGTTAAATTTCGTAACAATGTACAAGGTGATTCTATTGTGATTCTGGAAAGTTTCGAAGTTTATCCTTGACACTAGAACAACTGGAGTCGAATGCAGTATATTTAGGTAGACTGTATGAATTAGAATAATTTGAATGATAGACTTCGAAATCAGAAGGAAGTAGCATATATAATTATTTCTTTATTTCTGTAATTTAAAATAAGAAATCTGAAATCTGTCATTTTAGAGGGATTAGTTTGGTCTAGTGATAATCCTAAAAGATTCTCAATTAACAGTACCGTGTCACTGTTCAATTAACCTTTGGAGCCCTGCTTATTAACCATTTAACCAGGTATCTGAACGTACAAGATTCAAAAATTGCCTATTTTTTCTGTTCAGCACCATTCTAGACGCGTGTAATTAGTCAAAGTGTCGACATTAACTTCAATTCGCTAATCGGTAATTTTAATTTACCGCGCGTCCAGTAAAATTCCCATCGATCAATGAATTATGAATACGAGCCGGTCAGAGTGTTAGCACCAAAGAAGAAGAGTAGTACCGTGAAAGAATGGATCGATAGTATCAAGCAAGGATCCCCGTGCGATTCATCAATCGAGTTCAAAGGGAGAGGAGTGGCGCAAGTTCCTGTCAACGATTTCCACTACACGAGCTGGCGCGTGTCTATATAATTTATAACACGTTAAGAGAGCCACGTCGAGGGACAAAGAGAACACTGAGGTGTGGAGGGCAATGAGCCAGAAAGTCTGGCAGAAAGATTCTTCTCAGTCGAGGCTGGTTGCTCGGTGACGAAGGATTATTTGCCCGTGTTCGATGCTCGCGGATCTACCACTAATCGAGTGAAGAAACACCATAGTGTCCAGCTGTGCCGAGAATGAAGTGTTACGCGTACAAAATCATCGTTACTGTGAACGCCACCGTTGATCTAGTGCTATTTCTGGAGAGGCTGTGCTAAAGCGGAACAACGATGGCCAATACGCCGATCAATCTGTCGGAAGATAAGCAAGCTACTCCGTCTAAAATCACTTTGCACACTCTGCATTTACTCGTCGATCATCCTTTCTACACCAATTTCCACTTTTCTCAATTACCATCCTCTATGCGATGCTTTCGTTTAATCATTCCGCAAGCCTCGCCGTGTTCCTCCTAACCTTCAAATCTTCAAGTTTTTCTCAGATCGTTGGACCAGGGACAGTCGAAGGGAAGATGAGAAGATCACTTGCACCCTATGTGAAACTGTTAACTTTACCGAATTTTTAACAGTTGTAGCCGTGCTTTTTTCCTAATCTCCAAATCGTACGTTCGATTTTTTCTCATGCAGATTATCGCTTGGAACGATTCAAGCGAAGAAGAGAAAATCACTTGCACTCTTTGTGTATCTATTAATACTCCTCCGTGAAGAATTACCTAGTTGTTATTTCTCACGATTCCGTATTATTCAACAATTATAGCCACGTTTTCCTAACCTTCAAATCTGCACCTGAACGTTGGAATGTTTCTCAGGCAGATTGTTGCTTCGAATACGAAACACTGGCGTGAAAAACAGAAAATCACTTTGTGCATCTATTAATATTCTTCAATACCGAATCCTTTATTTGTTTACTCCTGGTGATTTCACACTGTTCTCAAATTGTAGCCACGTTTTTTCTAACCTTGAAACCTGTACAAATCACGATTATCCCACGTGAACGTTCGAAGTTGATTCAGTGTCTGCCAGTGTTTAGACGTTCGTGAATGTTTCACGGGACCTTCGTTCGAGTTGAATATTTTCCACGCTCGATTTCGCGAATGGTGGCAACGCACCGGCCACCGTAGTTTCTTCGCTATTGCTCAATTTTCTCGGCCACGCGGTCGTTTCGCCGATAACTGCGCCCTTCCTTCGCGTTCGAGCCACCCACCTTCCTCGGGATATTGCTTGGAATCGGTATTCGTGGCGCTTACGCGATCCAGCAAGCGTGGCGTTTCTTCCCCTCGGTTGACGGGGTTTGCTTAAAGGATTTCTGACGAATCATCGACGTTCAATGCGAATTTTATCGGCCGATTCGAACGTCAATTCGAAGGATTAAAGAAACGAGACGGTGAAATTGTTGGAAAATTCTTTGGACACTAATTTCGAAATGGTGCCTTTACGAGCTTCCTGATTGCCCACTTAACTCGGATTGAAGACGGACAATAAATGTGCGAAGAGGGCGGGGAGAACGGAAGAGGTTTGTGAACGAACGGTTCGTCGAAACGCGGCGTTACAAATTTAACTAGAGTAATCTATAAACGGCGCATCGCGTAGTTCGCTTTATTGCCGAAGTAGAGAAACTATGGGTCAGTATTTGCCCGAGTGCAACAATAGAGCGCATCCGCTCGAGTGTTCCGCAACAACAAACCTTCCGGAGTTTCTTCGCCAACGATAACAAGGCGTTCAATTAGCAGCGGGCAACTTTCCACGCTGCAATAACTGGTTCTTCAATCTTACCATCTGGTATAAGCTTTTCACGGTTACTTCTAATCCTTGGTCTTTCCGGAATTAACCCTTTCAGCGATGAAAGTGGGCTCTTTGCAGGGAATATTTCGAATCGGACGAAGAGTCACAGGAAAGAATTGAACAGATCACAGGCCAACATTTTTTTGGATGTTTGTAAATTTTAGTGCCAAAGCATTTGATTGGCGCTCGTCTTTTTCTGTTTAAAATAAGTTTCTTTAATAATTAGGCTTAATACCATTAAGTGACAACAATTCTTATGAACGTAAAATAATAAATAATTTATATCAGAAGCCAATGTGATTAACTCTACATTCTAAAGTACATCGTTGTAATAATGCAATTCGAAAGCTTGTAAGAATATAGCTAACTAATTTTTTAATGCAACGGTATAAAAAGTATTAATGGTAATGTTTATATTTGATGTATATAATTTCATCAATTTTCTCTACAGTTTGTTTTGTGGAGTTAACTAATTTAGCACATGAGCGGCCCAATTTTTTCTTTTCTTTTAGGAGCTTGAATTTGTAATTGAAATGAATAGTTGAAAAGTGAGATGGATCAATTTTGTGTTGAATTTGTTAGTCAGTGAAACTACATATTATGTCATTAAAAATGTGCGGAAATTTTAAGTACTCACTTTGTGTTTTGATATAATACGTACACTATATAATTCATTAGTTTCTTGCACTTTCTTTTCTTTCTTTTTCATTTTGTTAAGTTTGAATTCTATGCGGCAAAATTTTTGTTGAGTCGTTTGTCGATGAGAATTTGAATTTTACAAATGTGCGGTAACAAATGTATACAAATTTTACGTATAGTCGGGGCCACGATATAGCGAGGTCGTAAAATCGGTCAGGCGTTAAAGTAAACATGTTTTAGCTGCCGGGACCCCGAAATTGACAGAAATACGAGCAGATAAGTACTTGAAACCATGGTCAGGACCGTACAAAGAATTCTTGTATCCAGCGAAAGTCAAACTGATTCTAATATATTTACTGAAAACTGCATGCAGCTAGGACAAATTAGGGTTTCTCCCTCTGGGGGAAGCCGCTTTTGGAAGTACGGTTACAAGTAAAGGTCTTATTGAGGTCTTTAACATCTTCATTTACCTGCTCGTGTTATATACAGATAGAAAATGCAAAAGGATTGTGTAGCTTTAATATTAACATATTTTCCATTTGTAAATGAAATACCATTTTCTACTTGAAGTACCAAATCATATGCTACCATTCGTTTATTGTTGGAACCCTCAAACAGACTGCAACACACGGCCTTGAGTGAGGTGCCGATTCTTCAGAGTTTAATTTACGACCTCGCTATATCGTGGCTCCAACTATAACTACATATTTCGTGCTGATTTTTGCGAGTACAAACCATATAAAAAAATCAATTATTGCATTCTTCCGATGAAAAGTACATCCTGGTACATAATAAAACATGTAATAAGCCTCTCAGACAAGTGAAATTGGTAAACGGTTAATGATTATTGGAGAGAAACATTTGTATGAACCGAAATTCCCTGGTGTCTAGCACGAAACGAGAAAACGTGCTCAAATCAATGCGGATGAAAAATTCTGCAGCGGACCGAAGAAACCCGTGTACGCCTATAATTCTCGAAACTCTTGGAATCCGATAAAGCTCCGCTTGGATTCCCGTTCCACGACCCGATATTCCCGTGAACGTATCGCGCCGGCCAATAAAACGCAACGTTATCTCGCGAAATTTCCGCCTGGTCTTCTGTCAATGAAATCCAGCGGAAAGAAACACTGGAGACTAGCTTATCGTCTTGTACCTTTTCACAGGTGCCGCACTCTCCCTGTTCCATTTTAAATTATTTTTCAACGGGGGAATTTCAAATTTTACCAGCTTTCTCGTCATTTGCACGCTGCAAGATCGATCAGAATTCTTTTTTCTCATTTTCTTTGCGAAAGGGTTCGGTGGATATCAAGTTAAACTTTAATTGACAGGGTTACAGGTGAACTAGTGCAAATTTTAGTCATTTCTTGGGATAGATTAATATTCTATGTAACAAGAAATTAGTAATTCTTCGGGGTTAGATTAATATTGTATTTAATAAGAAATAGAACGATGCAAAGATCTGTAAAAATTGGGACAAACTTTACTAATTCTCTACTGTAACAGTCATCGTCATTATACTTCCATTCGTAAGAACAAAATTATAGTAGAAAATTGGTACAGAAATTACCTCTTTTCATTTAATAAAATTTCATATTGCATCGAATTTTAGTAAACCGTGCATTTAAGTTTGAACGACATTGTTAGAATTATGGTAATAAATAAAAGATATTATTTTAATTATAAATCTTCTTTATTCTGATACGCGAGGAAGGCACGTCGCTATGCGATCAAACAAACATAGACAAGACACTGAGGGAAAAAAAGAAACATATCAGCTTCACCCATACTAAACAGATGGTTACTATGTTATTTCTATATATATATTTATATTAATCTGTCTCAGTATGTTGATTATTTTTGCCGTTACTATTACACAGACACATACTCATTTCTCTTTATAATCCAACAGACATGATATTCTCCGTAGAATACAATAGTGTAAGAATTTAGAAAAATCCTTCGCATAGTAAGCAACAAATTGAACCATCCTTCGGTGACAATTTGAGGCAAAGCCGATATTCTAAATAGAGCAACAATGATACGGCAATTCTTCAAAATTCCTCAGTATCCATCGTGACAAAATAGCAGAATAGAAATAAACCTTAAACCTCCATTCAACGACCCTTCCCTTCTATACAAACACGGAATAATGTGATCATCGCGACCTCACGTCCCGTAGGAACATTAAAATCCGACAATGGAGCCGAAAATTCATTGCATTTCCTTGGCTCAATACATGCGATCGAGCCAAATCCGCGATTTATCTTTATCGGGTGGAGAAAGAAAGAGAGAGAGAGAGAGTGTGTGTGTGTGTGTGTGTGTGTCCGGATATTCTCTCCACTAAAAATAGAGAAACGAAAATAGTAAACAACCAACAGGCGGATCGATAATGCACCATTCACCGCAAGGAATCGGTTCAATTCGCGTGATAATCGATTTGATTACATCCTACTCGTGATCCAGTGAAGTAACTATCTTCAGACTATCTATGATCCTTCGTTCGAGCAAGTGTTCTTCGTCTAACACTGGACAAGTAAAATAGTTGCTACTGGAGAGAAGATTCGAGGTCCATTAAGAACTCGAAAATGACGATAACAAAGGAGTGACACATTTAGTGTAAAAGAGAAACGAAAGGAAGGAACACAAATGGAGTAGAATAGAATAAAATTTGAAACAAAACAACCCTCAATGTTGAGGTTTCAAAAATGATTTTCTAGAATACCTGGGAAAGTAAAGAGTGTAGAAAAAAGGTTTCTTTGCCGATTCTCTAAATTTGCCAATTTTTACATGAATCTCTCTTTCTAGCCCTCAATTGACACTTGCTCACATAAAGTAGCATTAGTATACCGTACTGAAGTATTACACAAAATCATTACCTCCAATTCATGTAACAAAATGCAAAAACCTCTTCAATTTATTTGTTAATTTTTTCAAAGACACTTGAAGCCAAGCAAAGTATTAAATAACTCGCGAAGTAGTTACAAAACACAGCCGAAGAAATTGCAGTTTCCCTCTTTCCGTTCATTAAAGGATAACAAATGGAACTCAGTGCTAGCAGCGTTCATTATCGAAGAAAATCGCGACGAGGCTGTAATTGCGGGAAAATTATTCGGCGTGTCTCATTATCGAGGGCCAAACCCGTGTCCCCAAAACGTTCGACCGCGGTCATTATCTCCACGGTCGATTAATTCTGGCCCGACGATACGTCAATCGACGCGAGAGAGTGGCCCCGCCAGTGTGCTCACTTTTCGTCGTTGCATTTCGCGAAACTGCACAATAGGGTAATCCCGACGCAACGCCAAGGGGGATATTCCATCGTGGACTTCCAATTTCCATTCCCTCCCTGTAGGAAAGGACCGTATAGTAGGTGGAATATAAACCAGAAAATGTTCGAGAGTAGCGCGGTACGTTTGATATACAGAGTGGTACAGTTCGAAAAAGGATGTACTTCTCAGTGAAATTTGTTAGACGTTGACATAAGAGAGATTATATGCACGCCTACTTGACGAATCTTCAACATTGGTTCCTTTGATATACAGGATGGTACAATTCGAAAAAGAAAATAGTTTGCAATAATATTTGTTAGACGTAGACATAAGTGTGATCATGAAGGCGCATACTCGACGATTCATTCAGAAGTACATTTTGTTTGAAATATTTTCGACTCAGTTTTTCGTCTAAATTCATCCTCGTTCAGATTGTGCCATCAGTTCTGAGACACCCTGTAGATAGCATTGAATCCCTTGAGAATCTTCAACATTGATTCATTCAGAAGTAAATTTTGTTTGAAATATTTTAGACCCATTTTTGCGTCTAAATTCACCCTTGTTCAGATTGTGCCATCAATTCTGAGACACCCTGTAGATAATATTGAATCCCTTGAGAATCTTCAACATTGATTCATTCAGAAATAAATTTTGTTTGAAATATTTTAGACCCATTTTTGCGTCTAAATTCACCCTTGTTCAGATTGTGCCACCAATTCTGAGACACCCTGTAGATAGCATTGAATCCCTTGAGAATCTTCAACATTGATTCATTCAGAAATAAATTTTGTTTGAAATATTTTAGACCCATTTTTGCGTCTAAATTCACCCTTGTTCAGATTGTGCCACCAATTCTGAGACACCCTGTAGATAACATCGAATCCCTCGGAAGACCAGTGTCTTCTAACGTGTGCACGTGTGTATATCTAAATAGAATTAACGGACACGACTAGGAAGAGAAGTATGATTTTCGTGTGAGAGGGTTCAGAGTTTCAAACAGTATTTCCTCCAGGAGAATATAGGGAACGTGTATTTTGTACAAGATTAGTTGCTTAAGGTTGCGCAGATTCTTTCAGTATCGTTTGTCTTTCGCGCGAAAGAGTTGAGCAGTTTGGAAAAATATTTTCTTTGCCGTGAAGAGAGCGAGGAAATTTCGAGGGATTCGATTATGCATGGTGGATTTTCAAAGGATAGGTCCACTTGGATTCCTCAAGGACTATGTACTATGATTTGATAAAGTGAGGAAGTTCTATGTACTCGAGAATCTTCAAGGGTGGACATTGTATTCGGACGAAAGTGCCATTTGAATAAAGGGAACGGATAGGACACGAATTATTCTAAAATCAGTTCCATCTTTTATCTCCCAAAATGGGGTATTGTGTTTATCTTTATTCGAGGCGAAGTATAATGCTTTCGTTCGAATTCAAATTTATTCTTGAAGGAAGTTTATCGTTTTTCATTCAGCCCTTTACATCTTCACATGCTTCCAACAATTTCTTTATTATACTACCTGCTATTATCATTCTAACCCTTGTCTTGTAATGACGAGACACACACGTGCTGCAGATTATGGCCAAGATGTGACAAAGGAAGAATTCTATTTCTTAAATTTATATTTTCGCTCCAACTTCAGCCTCAATTTAATACTGACGATTGCTAAATACAAATTCTATACAATATTTTGACTTTTTTTTTAATTTAACGCTGTGTAAAAATAGTGAACAGCCGAAACTAACACGTAGCGATTAGGTAATCGTAAGGCAAGGGGTTTGAAGGCCTCTTTAAAGCATATTATAGGGCACAAAAAAAAATTTCGATCGGCCTACTAACAACGGTACAATCTAAGGTTCACCCTGTATAGTCGGGGCCAAGATATAGCGAGGTCGTAAATTAAGCCCTTAAGAAGCGGCACCTATTGATGCTGCGGCACTCAAGGCCGTGTGTTGCAGTCTGTTTGAGGGTCCCAACAATAAACGAATGGTAGCATATGATTTGGTACTTCAAGTAGAAAATGGTATTTCATTTACAAATGGAAAATATGTTAATATTAAGCTACACAATCTTTTTGCACTTTCTATCTGTATATAACACGAGTAGATAAACTAAGATGCTAAAGACATCAATAGGACCTTTACCTGTAACCGTACTTCGAAAAGCGGCTTCCCCCAGAGGGAGAAACCCTAATTTGTCCTAGCTGCATGCAGTTTTCAGTAAATATATTAGAATCTGTTGACTTTCGCTGGATACAAGAATTCTTCGTACGGTCCTGACAATGGTTTCAAGTACTTATCTGCTCGTATCTCTGTCAATTTTCGGGTCCCGGCAGCTAAAACATGTTTACTTTGACGTCTGACCGATTTTACGACCTCGCTATATCGTGGCCCCGACTATACTTGTTCTGTAGGCTTTCTGATACTTCATGTCTACGAACAAGCGAGGTCGTAAAATCGGTCAGGCGTGAAAGTAAACATGTTTTAGCCGCCGAGACCCGAAAATTGACCGAAATACGAGCAGATAAGTATTGTACTTGAAACCATGGTCAGGACCGTACGAAGAATTCTTGTATCCAGCGAAAGTCAAACTGATTCTAATATATTTACTGAAAACTGCGTGCAGTTAAGACAAAGTAGCGCCTTTCCCTCTGCGGAAAGCCGCTTTTGGAAGTACGGTTACAGGTAAAGGTCTTATCGAGATCTTTAACATCTTAATTCACTCATATTT
>NW_017100368.1:629127-639949 GCF_001263275.1 Habropoda laboriosa
ATATTTATTTATTATATGTTAATAACATATTTAAATGAAATACCAAATCATATGCTACCATTCATTTATCGTTGGAACCCTCAAACAGGCTGCAACGCACGGCCATGAGTGCCGCAACATGAATCGGTGCCGATTCTTGAGAGTTTAAATTACGACCTCGTTGTATCACAATTATATAGCACAATTCGTGTTTACGAAAGGAAACTTTCAGATGTTCACTGAAAAAAGAATCACAATTGAACAGAAGGTTGGGACTTTTTTCGTCAACCATTTGAACAAATGGAGCACTCCAGATGGTCGCTTTCACGGCGATACATTTATTATCTCGCGTGTGTGCCGTAACGGTGCACGTAGGAAGCGAGGAGAAACTCTGTGGAAAGAGACGCGTGGCAACACTAGCGGATATTTTCTCGCGGCTACCGCAATACAGGGAATATTATATTTTGCTCGCGCGCTTCTCTTCGTTCCAGCTACGCTCCCCTATCATGCTAATACCATACTGTGCGGCGTGTAACGCCGCTATTTTACTATTCCGCGAGGCGTCGCCGTACACGGCCCGTGTTTTCCGCCAACTTCTGAACACGTCGCGTCGCCACCCCTTCGCTAAAGCTTCCCTTGAATGCATTTAGAAGGGAACTCGTAGTTTTCCCTCACTTTTTTCGGGGATGCTTTTGTTCCACGTGATTCGATGCTGTACAGCGTCGCTTGGAATGACGAAAATTCGAATTATTCGAAAAAGGCAATCGTATTCGAAATTATCCGAATTATTCGAAATTAGCCGAATTATTCGAAATTACCCGAATTATTCGAAATTATATCAGAATTGTAGGGATGACCGAGCGTGAGTGCGTTGTCTGTGTGAATGCGTGAGGGTCTATGGCGTGAGCGGTAAGGACCGGCGTGCCAGGTCGAGTGTTTGGGATAGCGCGAAAGATATTGAACGAATGTTTAGTTTTAGTAATCAGGCGAGGAGTGCGTGAGTGCGTGTGTGTTTTCTTCTATTGAAAAGTGTGCATGTATGCAAGACGACATTAGGGCGAATGCGAGGGAGCGAAAGGCAGTGTGAATCCAGCGATTGATTGAGCGACATCCCTAGCGTAGCGATATAAACTATTAATAAATATATTATAGTCAAAAGTCCGTTCGAGTTTACTATCCCTCCACACAAAAATCCCCTACAGAATTGTTCGAAATTATCTGAATTATTCGAAATTATCCGAATTATTCAAAGTTCTACTGCCCTAGTTTTTACGTCAGACATTTCCACGTCGTGTCAATTTCATGTATTTCTTTCTTTTTATAATATTATCTTTATTAGATAACCTTTGTGTACCTTGTACCTCGTTTTCTTCAATATTTTAATTATTGTAAAATAAATTGACCCAAAAAAGAAACGATTTCTTTTTCTCTTTGAACTTGTACAATCGTTTGGAAGGAAATTCCATGCTTCGTTTTTATCTTTTCCAAGGACACATTATATACAGCTGGTTGTGTATCTCAATTGGGTACGGTACAAAGTCGTGAATTTTCTTAAGGTATATGAGAAATTGTTGCGTCCATTCTTTACAGAGAATTCTCCCTTCAGGGAGCAGAAAGTTTGTCGGAAAGTAATAATACGAAGGTAATTGGGAGATGGACTGTTCAGAGTTGCGTGGAGGCTCATTTAACTGAACTGCTGTTGTGTTAATCTTATGCATAAATTCAACGATTATGTTGTATTTATTAGACGTAGGTATTAATCCACTGAAACTTATCGTACCATAAATATATATACTTTCGCCTGTCGAACATACTATTTTTTCAAATAAATATAGAATAAAATATAACGCTCCGATTTCATACAAAAATTGCAGATTCCTCGGATATAAAATTCATAAGCTTCCCTTCTACAATTCTTCCAAAGCTACACACACGTACAAAACATCACTTCACAAGCATTCCTCTTTCACCGAAAACTAGAGCACAGCTCGATGCCTGCGCTCATATTCAATCTTCCTCGTCATGACTGCAAACAGAACTTATCCTCGAATTATATACATCAAATTCTCAGATCCTATTATCAGATACCCTTACCACTTTAATATCCCACCGAATATTCGAACGAATCTTTCCAATATTAAACACACTGTTATACTCTCAAATATTTTCTACTACTGGGTCTTAGGCTTATCTTTGTCTGCAACTAGTCACAGAGTTTCACCATTACTCACACTACATTCTTCACCTTCTAATTCTCCTCTCAACTCTTCCACACAATCATAACCCAAAGTTCGTTTTTTTCCAAACTTTTAACCGTTTCATTGCTATTGGCTCGCACAATACTGCTGGAGCCTGTTAACCCTTTAACCTATGATTTCTTCTCTCACTATGCATCTAAGCGTCAGCCATTTACTGTTTCAGTACTGTATTGGGTAACAAAAGCTTTAATCTGGTACAGATTAATTACATTTGGCAATCCTCAGTTTTACTAACTGAAAGGAAAGTTAGGATTGCGATGAATTTTTCTTACCAATATAACTATTTTTCTCACACCTTCACCAGAATCTCTGCCACGAGTCTGACTCGTTGATATAGGTTAAAGGGTTAATTGGACAATCCTAGGTCCCACTTTTCTGCAGTCCCATTTTCCCCGGACGATGGAGGGAGCATTTCTCAACTTCGGTGGAAAGCGTCCCTCCATCAAGAGAGAAGAAAAAAGGGACCAAGACTGAACACCTCGGGACTGGAAAAACAGTATTAGGACGGTATTCAGCATAAAGTATAGAACAGTACAAGTATTGCAAAATTTATTCAAAAGTATTACAATATCAGAATTGGTCCTTTTCGTGAACTGAACCACCCGAACATCGAACTTCGTCATTTCTTACAATAAAAACTGTGTCGTAACCGAATTCCATGAACTTGTGGAATTAACCAAGCCACTCGATGCAGTTCCACCTTAACACGTTAAGCGCCATGTCAGTCGCCGGCGACTGACGCTATACTTTCCGTTCAGGCCGCGTCAGTCACCGGCGACTGACAGTATACTTTTCGTTGGTCATCTTCTGTTTATAGTTTGCATGGCCCACTTGACGGCCAAGTGTGGCCTGAACGGAACGGTAAGCAAAACAGGCTGGGCGTTTAACGTGTTAATTTAATACTTAATTTCATCCTTCACGCACTTCCACTTTACTTTAATAAATCAAATTTTAAAAGGATACGGCCAAAAGAACAAATTTTGCAGCCGTGATTACGTCATCCACGTTACGCAGTAAAATTTGCCGTGGCGAAAGGGTTAGGTAGCCCTATTTTTCCAACCTCGATGCAAACTCTTCTTTGTCACGCGCACGTCACGTTCTCTTAATTCTCGCTAGTTTCAGTAAAATCCTGTTTTCCGCGCAACGGCGATCTTCAGTTGCTTCAATTTAAGTGTTGCCCCAGTACCTGTTCTCCATTTCTCGAAATCGAGGCAAACCTGGCGTCGCAACGCGATTATCCAGCTGGTATCGTTGGTTCGTTCGGGTGGATGGTCGATCAGCGTGCAACTGCACGATGAAAAGAACAATTCGATGGGAACGTGATGGAATCCGTTGAAAAGCGCCGCGAGACAAGGCAAACAAACGGTTAGGTGATCTCGTCGCATCACGATCCTCCGCATATTCCGTATCGAAAACATTACATCCTGTTCCCGGTGGTGAACGTGCACCGTTGCACGCTTGGAATTCAAAGGCGACGAATCGATCAGGCTTGAAGGAGACGTCAAAGCGTGGGGTTAGAGGGGAGGGAAGAATGAGAACGAGAAACAGAAGGAAGAAATGGAGAAAACGGTGGAGAACGAGAGATACGTTGGCTCCTGCACAATTTGCGAAACCGATTTGTTTAGCAGACAACGGTGAGACCGACTTATTCACCAGCGCAAATTTATTTACACAACGAGAATGATTAAAGGGTGGATTATAAAGTTCGAAGGTCAAGCACGAAGTTCGCAAGTTCAAATTCCGAAGGTATTGAAAGTAAAGGACGATTGAAACGAGTTTATTTCAAGGCGTACATCTCTAGCGATGATAAAAAAGGTCTCCTCGATATCATCTTGAATGAAAGTCATTTCAAGATCATCATGTCATAGGTCGTTGAATTCGTCTTGATGTCAGCTACGTCACGTTATAAAAATACAGATATTAACCCTTGTGCAGGCAACCGAGTACCCATTTCTATATTTTCCTTTAACAGCTTTTTATGTTCCTGTGAAAGTATCGAAAAGTCCCATTTTTAGACACTTGTACGTCGGTGTACGTTTCGAAAATAAAAATTTACGCAAACAATTTGAAATATTTCAGTCGAAAGCAACCGTGAATATTTTTCGTTGCCTAAACAAAGGTTAATTTGCAAAAAGAATGACCTGGTAGGCACTTCCTTTTATTATCACCAGATGCACGTCTTCAAATCGCATAAACTTGTTTTAGTAATTTTTTTCTTATTTTCAAGTCCAGCGGAGATACTTTAAATGTTCGTTACAAATTAGACACTCTGTATACATTGTTATTCACGTACATGTCTAGTCCTTGGTGTACGTTAATCGTTATTGAAGAGGTGAAGCGCTTGAAATACAAGGTGACCGGTTGAAAGGCTGAAATATTCAGATCCACGAAAATAGGCAGACGTTGTTTCGTTTGTATCGTAAACTTGAAACAATCGGCTGTAGTAAGCAACATGTAAGGTTAAGGGGTTAGGACACAGTAAAAAGTGAATAATCGATTGATATAAAATTTCGTATTTCAATTTACTATACTATGAACTATAAAAAAGTGCTTGTAATATTTACATAATAATGCAAATTTACATATAATGCTTCGCTCGGAATATCTTTTCTTCCAGATGGCCGACTGGTGTACAGGATTTCTACAAATCGAATTAACTATATCCAGAATCCCAGAAATGTCATGAACTGTGATATATTCTCTAGGCATTGACGATCCCACATTTCAATTTTTGAGGAAATTAACGAAATGGCGGATATTTTAAATTTAACGACTGAATTTCGGTAAAAAAGTTGTAACTTTTTTATTTATATTTCACAAAATAATGGGAAAATGTAAAAAAATCGATCGTCAATGCCTAATAGATATTATAGTAAAGGTAACTGTAAAATTTGAATGTAATTGCTAAGGTAGAACTCGAGATATCTTGTGCACCGTTTTGAAAAGCGCATCATCAATTCACTCTCGAAACGGTACTTAGAGAAATAATTTGTATCGAAGCCTGGAATCCATGTAAAACCTTTTGCATTCTGTTCTCAAGACTTGAAACTACTATTTAAGATAAAAAAAGAATTTCGATTTTTCAAAGTATTACCGTGTCCTAACCCCTTAAGTGAAAATGGTGAATTGCTCATGGCGATAAACAAGTCGTTCGTGAACGCGATTATCGTGTCTGGACACTTAGAATTTCGATTTTTCAAAGTATTACCGTGTCCTAACCCCTTAAGTGAAAATGGTGGTGAATTGCTCATGGCGATAAACAAGTCGTTCGTGAACGCGATTATCGTGTCTGGACACTTATAGTAATTGACTAGAAAGTCGATCGTTCGTCAATTTGCACCGGATAGAATTATCCCGGAGAATGTACAAGGCGAAGTACATTTTGATTACATTTGAAACGCGTACACGTTTGCAGCTGCCGGCTTAACGAGGGAATTTCTTTTCCGATAGCGTTGTTCCACTCGGTATTCGTGTTCGCCGAGGCAAACAGACATAGAGGGCCGTTTAAAAGCTACTACAAATTTAATGATCGGGCTACAGACGGGGACAGGAAAGGCTTCCAGGGACGCGACTGCCTCGGCATCCTTAATTCAATCGTTCTCGGGAAATTTATCGTGCCGAGAAGATAACGTGTCTTGGAGGTCTAGTAGGATGCAATTGGTTATATGGTACATGCACTTGGCAAGGATATTTAGAAAAATTTGTATAAAGATATACTCGTCAAATTGATACCGATTCAATTTCAAAAGTGTGGAACGTGAGATAAGAGTGTTTTGGGCCGAGCGATGGTTAGATCGAGTGAGGTGCGGGTAAAGAGTGTTTTGACCGAGTTCTTCTGAATGAGATATCATCGGTACCGTGGCCGAAAATCGGCACGTGACAAGAGTGAATGCGTGTATAAATCTGTGACCAAGCGTGACTGTGTGTAAGGAGGTGTGAAAGACAAGAGCGAAGTAAGAATGGGAACGTTATGCCGGGTCCACACTGGTGTTCGCAAGCAGTTCACGAAGAGATGTTCGTCGGCAGTGTAGACATTTTCTTGAGCAGTAAACTCGGTAGCGAGCTCCAATGTGGATACGATGCTACTGCAGTTCGTAAACAGTCTGCGAATTGTTTGCGAACACTTCCGGCCAGTGTGGAGTTGGTAGAAGAGCGAACGCCGAATTTAGAATAAAAACAGTATTCCTACCAAAAGTCAATTCGCGATAGTAAAAATATACCTTCACACCAGAAGCGAATCCATTAAATTTAAATGCAACTAGCCCTTATGCAGAGCAATGATAAAACGCAAGTGATAGGAGATTTCGCGATCAGCTATACTGGCTGAGACAGGTTACACAAGGCGATCGTCCGCTGATAACCCTCATTGAACAAACACCGGCTGGATTAGCCGCGTTTACGTAGCGAACCTATATCATCCCCGTCTAGTTGGAACACGCGTGTGCGTGGGTCGCGTGGCGATTCAAACAGGTCCCGAAAATCCAGTCGCGCCGCTATGTATTACACGGCCGGTACGTGTTATCCGGCTTAGCCGCGCAAACAGCGGCGGGTTGCACGTTGCGAGCATAACCCGAATGCAATATGCATGCCGTGACGAGCATCCCGCCGCAGAAGATCCTTTCGATATTCTTGACGCCAACTACGATCGACCCGGCCGAGACGTCCGAAAACGTCCTCGATAAGTTGGACCATTGATACATCACTATTCGAATTAAGTTCTTTCTTCTCTGGGAACAGCAGTGGAATGATTCTGAGAAGAATCGATATCTGTGAACTGTAAGGGACGATCGATTCTGGTGGTCGCTCGGTGAAATTCTGGATCCTCTGTTAGGATTACGTGAGGGATGTTTTGGAATTGTGGGTGAATTAAGTAAAAGAGAGCAGAGGATGAGGAAAGGAATATATTCTATTGAGGTTTTTCGGTAATAGAGTTTTAAGGATTTGGAAGTTGGGCGCCTAGTGACGAGCAATCCGCCAAACAGTAGTTTCGTTTGCGAGGATTATGTAATTGTAAGATTTTTAGGAAGGAATTGTATGTTGTTGGATATGGAGATTGTACTCGCTATACACTTCGTTCTTGAATTCAAAGTCTGGTAGTCTTTAGTAATATTCTTTTGAATATCCTTGTAAATATGATAAAAAGGAATAGTAGATGCAAAGCGGGTTGCTCGTCGCCAGGTGACTTATATCCACATATTTCAAACTCCATTATTTAAAACAGAAATGTTCGTTTAATTATTCCCTGCTACTTCACAACTTCATTAACCTATAATTCTAAAATTTCTTACACAAGACAAAAGATTGCACCACGTTGCAAACATATGGCTCGTACTTCATCATAAACCTACCTAAAATCTCGCAATTCTGAACACTCACAAATTCTCGAAAAACTTCTTCGAAACTTAATTCTACCTAGGATAGCACAATTTACTCCACGAACTCTCAAGAATGTTACGAATTCTCTGCACGAATCTCGAATCACTCGCACCAGAGCTCGATCACACTGTCCACCTTACGGAGGGAATTGAGCCAATAGCCCCTGACTACAGACAACCCGACAGCCCTTACTGAAATCAGATCCAATCGACTAAGAAACCAATCACGAACAGCATGAGCGTGTTGACTGTCGATCGTCTCCTCCCCTGAAGGATTTCGCGGTTTGCATGCAAGCTTGTGCATTTGATAGAGCCACTAGCTAATAGATCGATCGATCGCTGACGAGAAGAATCTCTGACCTGTTCACAGGATCTAACGTACGCGGAGGGCGGTCACAACTGGCGGAGCATAATCTTCTCGCTGCTGGTCATCGGCTTCGTTATCGCCGGGATCGTCACGGCCATTTACCTTCTCGGGTGAGTGTACCCTTTCTTTCTCACCCCTTTCACTCGGCTATCGCAATCCCCCACCGCTCCAGACGATTTCTGCCGACGGAGGATGCAGTTAAGCAGCCGGAAATGCATTATCCGGTGTAGACTCGCGAAACTAATCTCTCCTGGCCCTTCTATCGGAAGAAATCCCCTAATCCTTTTTTATCGACGAATCGCGACTCACCACGAAGAAGAAATGGGGCGGATTTATCGACGCGAAAATTCTACCGGGCCATTAGCGAAGTTATAGCTTCCTGTTTTGTTCGAGGAAGTGAAAGTCCGATACTGAGGAAATTTGGGATTTAAATAATTTTCTTTTTTGCTGAATAAAAATCCTTTTTTTTTTCTTGGTTTAAGTATTAAGTGCAGAAATTATTTTGGTACCTTTACATTGTATCAGTTGTATCTTTATTTCAAATTTAAATATTCTTTGTTTCAACTTGGATTTTTCGAGCTGGCTGAGAAAGTTACTGTTTTACTATTAGTACAGAAAGAATTAAGCGTTACGTTTTATTTTAAACAGAGGTGGAAGAATGAAATGCAGAACATTCTACGTGCGTTTTATTTCTTGTTTCATTGTTTGGTGTAAATATAACGTTCGGTTTAGTGTTAATTTTAGAGTGAAGAGAGGCGGTAGGTTAACACATTGCGAAAGTTGTGATTTTATTATTAGCAAGTAGAGTTTCGGTGAGATTTTATATTCACTTTATAACGAGTTTTTATGGAGTCCAAAAGAGAACTAATCGAGCTGGGGTTGTGCCTCGAAACACGCTCAAACATCGAGTTTATCCCCAGAGGTTGCTAGTCGACTTTCACTTGTTACTTTCCAGCTCACTTTTTGCGGAAAATCCTCCTCGGACGCGTCCAGCCTCGCCCCGCCAGAAAATCCCCGTTTTATCGCCCTTAAAGCCACGTCGGAATGAGAACATCTCTTCGCTTTCTATAACATTACCCACTCTACCATTTTCCTGCTATCTTTAAACAGCATCGTCCGTACCTTAAACACGTAATTCTGATACCGATTTGAAACGTCAATGAATTTTATGAAAAACAAATTAACAATTTAGAAATTTTAAAAATTCATGGATATTTGCAATTTTCGTGTGTGCAACAATTTTCACACTCGTCAAATATTTCGAATCCAAGTCGATGCCTAATTAATTCATTCCAAATATTAAATTTCAGTAAGAAATTCTTCATTTTTAAGTTAACAGTATTTTTCACCCTGTAGAATATTTGAACCCCACTCGACATCTAGTTAATTACCACCAAAATTTACAATTTCAAATTGGATGTAAATTAATTAATTCCAGAATATAAAATCCAGCAAAAATTCGTAACATTCAAGTCAACAGTATTCTTCACTCCCATAAAATATTTTGAACCCCACTCGACATCTAGTTAATTATTTCCAAATATTACAAGATCAAATTGGATGTCAATTAATTCCAAAATACAAAATTCAGCGAACATTCGTAATATTCATATTAATAATATTTTTTGTTGCACAAATTGTTTAAAATTTATTCAGATAGTTTAGTGATTAAGCCTAAGCTCAGCTATCGAATCAATGAATGTATTAAAGGGAACATTCGTTATATTGATCGTGAATTTTCAGGTACGTCGACGAGCTGCTGTACTGGAGCGGCAGACGGCTCACGTTAGACGAGTGCCTTCGTGATGATCTGACGCCGCACAGGTTAACACCGACCTGGGTTGCCCACGACAAGTTTGTCTACCAGGCGGACGACGGTTCCCTCACTCTCCTGGACACCAGTAACAATTCCGTGTCTCTTCTGGTCTCTAATCACACGCTCGTACGTATCACGTGACCGTTGATGCACAAAAATTGCATTTCACACGCTATTCAAACATATCACATTCAGTTGACAGTGCATCGAGTAACATATGAATGATACGAAATATTTGAAAAATAATCGAAAAATCGTCTGGCTGAAAATAAAAAGAAGAATGTTAAATAAAGGAAATCGTCTGGATAATTTTTCAAATGGAATTTCGAAAATTTCGAAATGTCGAGCGAAAATTGCCTCCAACGGACAAGCGTCGAAATTGCTCTTGAATGTTAATACGAAAATCCGTTGAAAAACATTGGAAACTGTTTTGAAAGGACAGAGAAAATATAAGTTAGCCTCGATATTTTCGTGTCCATCGCGAATATTGCTTTTCGATAGTGTATTTTTTTTTTTCTCCCTCGTTTCGCTGCTAACGAACAATGCCTTGGCAATTTTCGTTTTCCAAAGTGAGAGAGAAAGAGAGAGAGAGAGGGGAAAGAGAATGACAGAGAGGCTCGAGACGATTGCTTGGTGTCAATCTGCATAGCTTACTGCAAGAGTCGCGTTGCATTTTAATCCTTCTATGCATCTTTATGAAGCTCACGCTGTAGCACGCGAGAACGTTGATAGAAATCCGAATAGAATAAACGAAGAGAACACTGGCGGGACGTATAGGAACCGTCTTCGAGGAGAGCTCTTAGATTCGAAAACGGGTACGACAATTAAAATTGTCCTAGCTTAATTAATCGACGAACCCAGGGCGTCCAAGTGCAATGGCCTCGTTAGGCGAGCGTTGAACAATTATTTGAATGAAGTTTCCTTCGATGACTTCAATTAAATCTAATGCAACTTCGGAATACTCAAGGATTCCAAGGATGTCCTCGAATTTTTGTAATACTCCGATGTAATCGTTTTCCACAAGAAT
>NW_017100368.1:640017-653218 GCF_001263275.1 Habropoda laboriosa
ATTAAAATTCATTGTCTCGACTTTCAATTAATTGTAGAAAAATTGGAACTTACGCGTGTACCACTAATGGTACAGAAGAGTTTTCGGAAATGGAACTTGCGTTAATGGGAAAACAATATTTCTCAACTCAGTGCTGGTGTAAATTAATGCGAAGAAAAATTAACCCTTTATAACGCCACGTGACTTGGAATTACGTTATCTACATCAATATGTATTTCATAAATGCCATTTTATTTGTTATTGCCAATTCTTCACAATTTTCTTTACAATAATCATTAATTCTTGCTCCTCATGAACGAAGAAAAATCTGGGCATAAAGGGTTAAAGTGTTCAGAATTAAACTCTGCCGATATTTATCAGTAATTAAGTATTCTGGCAAGGGTCTAATTATTCCTCAGCATGTAACGTATTAAATTTCGAAAAACGCTTCAAGAGATACTTTGTCTTAAGGAAATTTCCCGAGAAAACCTTTAGAAAATTCATTTTTCCCCTTCCAGAGGAATATAATTCATCCTCAAAGAGGATCCTAGCTCCAACTCATTAACGAAATTAATTAAAAGTGATAAACCACCGCTTAGAATATCCACCGATTAAAATTCGTTGCAATTAAACCATAGGAATCCCTTCGAACCCTCAAAAACATCGGAAACGACACCTTCTCTGATCTAAAATTATGCACGGAAAAACCGTACCTGGAAAATTCCTGGCCGTTGAAAAGGATTCGGAAAAGGGGGTGGTAATAAACAGTCTTAACGTCGGATATCAAGCGTCCATCGTTCGTGGCCTTATCTATCGGTGAGATGAGGTTAGCCGGCGGCACGGCATAAAGCAAAGAGAGTGGCCCGTATATAAGGCAAAGTTCGTGGCATTCGCCGGTTTATTCAAGAGAAAAGGGGGTCGCTTCCCGAAAGTAGCCTCTCGCTATTGCATTTTCCGCTTCGTGGACTGATCTTCAGCACCCGTGGGACCAGAAACGATCACGAACCAAAATCTACCTCTCGAAGGAAGAGAACGTTGCGTCACAGCGTCCACGTGGATTCGTCAATACTAAATGACACTGCCCTCACGTTAAGTTAGCAATGTGAGGGTTAGTTGGGTGATGGGTTAAAAGAAATTTCGCTCCATCCTTGCATAAATGACATGTTAAAATTCACACTTTAATTATGATACGTAGCGCCTGTAGAGATTTAAATACATACGTATCTCTATACACGGTGCGGCAAGAAAGTAACGAGACTAGTAAAAAATGCAAGATACTAATACATAACATTGTAGACTTTTTATTTATTTCCTTCAAAATAATCCTCCAAGGGACTCGATACAATGTTTGCATCGGTCACATAATCGTTGAAAGGAGTTTGAAAATTGTTCTGCTTTAATTTCGTTTAATTGTCTGTTGAATATCGAGCACGGATTAAAATCGTTTAACCTAACCTTTCAATTTCAATTTTAATCGTGGGAATAAAAAAGAGTCTGCGTGGGCCAAATCAGGAGAGTAAGGAGGGTGATTAACCCCTTAACCTATGATTTCTTTTCCGACAATGCATCTAAGCGTCAGCCATTTACTGTTTTAGTACTGTATCAGGCAACAATAACTAATCTATCACAGATTAATTACACTTAGCAATCCTTAGTCTTACAAATTCAAACGAAATTTAGGATTGCAATGAATTTTTTTTTACTAATACAACTAGTTTTCTCACATCTTCACCGGAATCTCTGCCACGAGTCTGACACGTTGTCATACGTTAAGGGGTTAAGTGTTAGATTTATCAGTCAGTTAGATATAACAAAAATTAATCTAAAGCCTTACTAGGAAGTATATATTTCTTTTGTATACGTTCGGAGAAATCCGTTTAGCCTTACCACCTCTGTTTAGTAAAGATCTAAATGTTTCTGATACGTGACAAAAGGCCCTTCGGTCCCAAGCGGGGTCGTAGGCAATATTGTATACAGTGCTCTTGCCATCAAGTAGAAAAGCGAACCTTCCTTGTGTCAAATAAAAAGTTTATAGTTTAAAATAAGGATTATTAATTATTTAACAACCAATAACTCCCATAATCCAATATTAAGCACAGGAATTCCCTTTTTAGCTAAAAACGTTGTTACGGTTACTGATATGTGTGTGCAGGTGCATTAACATTGCACGACAAAACAAGACGCGGAAAACAGTTTTGTACGTTACGAAATCGAAATATTTTCTATTGTTTATTAGCGGACGCTTTAATTCATATTGCGACGTGTCTGTTTCGACCATTCGCATAACATTGTTGCCGCACCGTATGCCAGCAGAAATTCAGTCTCGTTACTTTCTTGCCGCACCGTGTCTGCATCTTGTAAGGGTGAGTCCTCAAGTGTACATCACAGATTTCGATGAAACTTAGGTATGGTGTAGTTCTTGAAAACTTATTTGACACGTATTTTTTCTTACCTGCCGAAATCCATGTTGAAGGGGTGAAAAAGGACCCTCAAAGTGGAGTGTGAGGAACACATTTCGTGAAATATCTCGGGAACTATTAGGTTTAGAAACATGGTTTAAACGCAGGAATTGTTAGATTCTAAAGAGGAATGTACAACCGAGATCCTGATCCGCTAGATCTAAGATGTCAAAATCCTCGTTAATAATAATATGTTAAATTGCAAAGGTCCCTCGCAGATCTGACGATTCGAATGATTTCGTGGAAGAAGAGGAAAACGAGGAAGAATGGAGAAATGAAGAAATTGCGTAATATTCGTATCGAGAATAACTGTCTGATAGACGAGCACAGTCTAATGGACAAGGGTAAGGGGAGAACGAGGTGCTTTGAGGAGCTGGAGCGTCAATTTACCGGTCGTTAACGAAGGATCCTTCTCGTCCGTCCAACGATGAGGAATATGAAATACGATTGAGGGTAATAATACCTCGCCGCGTCTCGGTCAGAGGATCGTCGCGTCGTGGTTAATGAGCGCCTGGTAATTTTCCTAGCTGTGACGATCGGGACGCTTTTGATGATTCCGGAGAAAGATTAAATGCTCGTCGACGAGATTCGAGCAGGCTTCTAACTCTCGTTGATGGAGAAGTGTTACCTTTTAATGTTTAATAGGGTCGAAGGAGTGAGACTCGGAGCGGAGAGATTTCAGTCACTTGGAACGTGTACGATCGTTTCCCTTCAATGACGAGCTTTATACACTTGTCAAGTGCTTCGTGTTTGACGAACAGCCTCTTAATGGATGCAACTTGAACGAGACGATAAGACGAGAATTCTTGGAATACCGTGGAATGCATTGTAGTCGATGGACCTGGTCCAAAATCTACCTTTCTTCATCTTGCAGAAGAGGATAGACGAATACGCCGCATTGATCTGGCAAGCAAGCGGAACACGCCGCGCCCACATCTCACCTAGCATTCAGAAACGAATATCGACTTCTGGACCCTTGTATTTCACGCGGCACCCGCGATAGTGTCGACTTCGAAGGTAGATAACTGGATATATTGTTTCCAAGTGCTCTATGCATTGCTAACGTTCCTCGTTTCACTTCGTTCATGGAAAGCTTCAGGGATTTGAATTGATCTATTAAAATTGAAGATTCGTGGGAAAGATTGAAGGTGTATCGAGCTCTTTTCTTTGTGTAATGCGTCACGATTCTTTTTCCATCCAATGTGGATATTGGATGAAAATGTTGTACGGTGTATGTTTGATTAAGAATCTAGTTTTTGTTCCACGTTGCTGCGTTTTATTGCAGCGCTTCGCGACTCGAGTTACAATTTTGGACTGTCTTCTTTACAATGCTGTGTTGGAATCCAGGGAGGAAAGTGGCCACCGATTATATTTTACCAATATAACGTTTATTTTAACGATGATACTTGTACTCGCGGAATCCGAATTTACAAGGCGCGAACTTCACGAAGGGAAGAGACGTTGAAGTTTTCTGCTGTGTACTAGATCGACAGCTCTTAACTACACTCGCTTGCTTTCTATAATGAAGCTCTAAGGGATTTTTCGGGTATACTTATAAGGAAGGGATTTGGGGGAGAAGGTGAACTTGGTGACGAATTGCTGGACAGGACTTCGAAGGAACAGTCAGCGAGTCGATGAGTAACTTGTTTTCGACGTTACAGGATTCATCTTTAGAGTGACTTCGTGACTCAATCTCAATAGACTGTATCGACACAATTTCTCGAAGCGTAAGGAAGGGATTTGGGGGAGAAAGTGAACTTGGTGACGAATTGCTGGACAGGACTTCGAAGGGACAGTCAGCGAGTCGATGAGTAACTTGTTTTCGACGTTACAGGGTTCATCTTTAGAGTGACTTCGTGACTCAATCTCAATAGACTGTATCGACACAATTTCTCGAAGCTAGACAGTCGAAGAAATGGCCTATCAATGCTCGTTATTTGGTTTAACAAAGAAAAGTCACCTTTTGTGGGATGCCTATTAACAAGTATGAACCGGCGACGCGGATCAACGAATAGAGTCGTCGATCGCGTCCTAATTTCGTGCCTTAGCGCGCAATAGGTTTTATCGATACTATGATAACGATATCTTAATGTTCGACAGATTGGAACGTCATTAAAGAAAATATTCGATTGTAAATTCATTCTATTGTACCGCTCACGCGAAAATTTTCAAACCGAATCCATAAATCCATAATGCGTTTGTATAATGAATACGTAATGAACCGCAAGCGTACGCCGATGATCATTATCTATCAGGCAGCGTAGCATAACGTCACGATTCATAACGGCCATAATCGCAAGGGCGTAATTAAATGGCGTGATCGATGTTAGCTGAGGGAGTCGTTGCACGAATCATCGCGAAAATACGGTATAGTTCGCATCGTTGATTTAAGGGGGCCGTTGCACGTTGGACGAAACGTATCGCGAGGAGACGGCCGGTTCTCGGAAAGTTCGAGGATCTGCCGGATTTACGAGGCCAGTTAACCGTCGTAAAGTTCACACGGCCGAGCCTGAGCTACGGAAAATGGAAAATACATAAAACCGTAAATCTTCTCTTCCCGGCTTTATTTCCAGAGACAGCTGAACGTCCAAGGCTACCAGTGCAGCGCAGACCTGCGTTACGTGTTGTTCAAGCACAATGTCAAGCCGGTGAGTAATGCGGGCAACGGAGAAACAATTTCAACGGCCTTCGCCGCCTCGTTAAAGCCGCTGATTTGCATTAACGCGTCTCCGCGCTTATGTAACTTCGATAACGTCGTTAAAATTGTTTTGGAGCCGTGTCCAGTTTCGGTTATGCAATCAGCCTTGAGTAGAAAATCCTCTGGGACTTCGTGGTTGGATAAAAATTACCCTAAACATGGATATTCGTGACGAATACGTAGGAGTTCTTAGTGACTTCGAAAATATATCGTATTTTCGCAAAGAAAATTGCTAACATTGAATAGCATTATGTTGGAATTCATAACCACGAAGTTTCATTAAAAATGGAACCCAGTAATCTGAATATTATAAAATAATTAAACAGCGTGTCTTTAATACTCTAAGAAAATTGAGTAAATTGACCTAAAAAATCCTTGATAAAATTGGCTGATCTTAAAATTCTATAAATAAATTCTAGAGAAGTTCTCCCTCGTTACAGGTGTTCAGGCATACCTTCACCGCTTATTACACAGTCTACGACGTCACGAACGAGTGAGTAAATATACAAGAAACCTATTACAAATCTACGAAAAATAAAGAAAAAACAATTTTCCATCACTTACCCCTCTGCGTTCTCAGCCATCACACGCCTCTTCGCCTGCACGCGTCGAGGAGGATGCAGCAAACGCGGTTGCAGCACGCTGCTTGGCTGGGCAACACTTCCGGTCTCCTGATGATCTCTGAAAACGACATCTACGTGAGAATTGCCCCGTCAGCGGCGGAGGACGCCCGAATCACCGACACAGGCGTTCCTGGCGTGATCTACAATGGCGTGCCCGACTGGTTGTACCAGGAGGAAGTTCTACCACGACCAGAAGCAGCCTGGCCTAGTCCTGACGGCACGCATCTTCTCTTCGCCACGTTCAACGACACCAAGGTCACTGCCCTGGAATTCCCTTGGTTCGGCACCCAGACAGGTCAGGATGGACCCAGTGCCAGTCCCTTGAGCACGCCTAGACGAGGAACCTTCCCACCCTCGAGATCAGTTAGATATCCTACTCCTGGATCGCCAAATCCCGAAGTGGATCTGTGGATCCTGGAATTGAGTAACCTGACCACGAGTGGAAATGCGACGTCGAACTCGTCGAGTCTGATGAGGACGAAGCTGAAGCCACCTCCTGTTTTGGATGGACAGTGAGTAGAGGGAAACTATATTTTTTTTAATATACAGGCTATCCTATCTTATAACGAACATCCGAATTATTTCCGCTGCTATGGGACGTAAGAAAAAGGACTAAGAGGAGTGTATAATGTTTGAGGACAATTTGTTTGTATTGTTCCCTCGGTGATTTTTGTGGTGCCAAACTTTTGGCCGGCAGTGTAGATCGGTGGAGAAACGTCCAAGCGATATCCTAAGATACTTCTAAAGGAGATGAACGACGAGGAAACAGAGCCTGCTTTTTATTCTTCTGTAGGGAGTATTACTTAATATCAGCGGGATGGGTGGGCGATGACATCACCCAAGTAGCCGTTGTCTGGATGACCAGAGCGCAGAATCTCTCACTAGTATCCGCTTGTCGTGCTCCAACGTGGGAATGCGAGGAGACCCACTCTGAGAGAGCGCCAGAAGGACAATGGTTAGATGCTCAACCCCATCCTTTATTCGCTCCTGATGGTGACAGCTTCTTGCTGTTGGCTGCTGTTCAGGAAGGCGACAAAGAACACTTCACCCACATCAAACACGTGACCCTGACACAGCAGAGGATAGCAGTCCTTTCTCATGGTCGTTACGAGGTGAGCAACTGGTACAGCCAATTCCGTAAATTAACAATCAACTATTCTCTCGAGTATCTTCGTTGCAGCAAATGTATGTCTTCGTTCTTCCAGGTGAGTGAAATCCTAGCATGGGACACCAAAGCTCATTTGGTGTACTATTTAGGCACCAGGGAAAGGAGGCCAGGTCAAAGACACCTCTACGTAGTCCGCGATCCTACTGCTGACGATCCTCGACGTCTGGAGCCTCTCTGCGTCACCTGCGATCTTGGCGAAGTCCTCTGGAGCAGTAGGTGAGTACATGTGCCCTTTACAACAAAAGACACTCCAGGATCCATTAATTTCTGTGAACATTCTGACAGGTTCTATTACACCAACTGCACACACTTTAGCGCCTCCATCAGTCCAGCAGTCAATGACGAGGCTATGAGTTACTACGTTCTCCACTGCGAAGGTCCAGGCCTCCCACTCGCTGGTATACACCTGATGACATCCCACAAGATGATCCGGATGCTGTACGACACGAGAATCCAACGTGGAGACAAGCTCTCTCAGCTGGCATTGCCTACACGAAGAAGCTTCGAGGTATCTACCCCCACTTTTGTCTTCATCCTCAAGCTATCTTGTTTAACACTAATTGAATACCCTTATTCGTCTTCAGGTACCCCTTCCACAAGGTTGGAAGGCACAGGTACAGTTGCTACTACCACCTTCCTGGCGAGAAGAGCTCAGGGACGCGGCGTTTCCAGTTCTAGTCGAGGTGAACGGTCGTCCAGGTAGCGAAGCAGTGACGGATCGCTTCAAGATCGACTGGGGTACCTACATGTCCAGTCACAACGACGTGGTGTACGTCAGGCTGGATGTACGCGGTGCCAGGGGGCAAGGGAAGCGGGATTTGTTCAGGCGAATCGGTGGCGTCGAGGTTCAGGATCAATTAACCGTGTTGAGGCACCTGTTGAAGACTTTGAAGTACCTAGACGTCACCAGAGTTGGTGTATGGGGATGGGGATATGGCGGATACGTGACAGCCATGGTGCTGGGTAGCCAGGAGAACGTGTTCAAGTGTGGCGTCGCTGTGAATCCAATCGCGGATTGGCTTTACTACAGTGAGTCGATAAAATTGATCTACGATGGAGATCGCCTTATTTTGGGCTAATGGTGTGTTTGTACGGTGTTGCCTGCAGATTCCGCGTTCACGGAGCGAGTTCTGGGTGCTCCAGCGGAGAATTATAAGGGTTACGTTGAGGCTGATTTGACTCAGCGTGCAAGGCTGGTGCCCAGCCATAGTCTCTACCTTCTTCATGGTCTGGCCGACCTCACAGCGCCATACACGCACGGCGTTGCCTTCGCTAAGGCTCTGTCCGAAGCGGGTATCATCTTCAGGTACCAGGTATGTGTTTTCCCAGATTTTCGAAGATGTGTAGAATTCATCACTGCAGAAAAGTAGTATACCGTATTCTCACTGACTTGTTGTTTATCACGATTAACACCTTCGCGACGATAGTGGCCTACAATTTGAACCAGGGCACCCGCCGTTGCTCTTGGACAGTACCGTAGGCAAATCTAGAGGCAAGTGACGTCAACAGTCGTTAAAACAAATTTCGGGAACAACGGTTGCGGTGGAAGTATAGGCTCTCTCTTTGACGCACAGTTCATATTCTTAGATCAAACGATCACTGCTATACATCGTTCAAAATAAGAGTAACCTCGCTCTCGGACCGATTCTCGTCCGTTCTGCGCATGGACAGAGAGTGTAGCAGAGGATAAGACGAAGAAAAACGTAGGCGGTTAAGTGAGTGTTTGGACGTTCTAGTGGTTCTAGCCCTGCCTTAAGCACGTCCCATACGCGAAACGAGGTTACTCTTATTTTGAACGATGTATATATTCATACAGTGCCTCGCCATAGGATCGTTGCCCTGGAAGGCGTGGCTTACTGCCCGTATATGCCCGCGCTGCTCCACGGGCAACTTGCTAAGCGGCCCTGGTTTAAACGAAATAACACCTGACCATTGAAGCATCTATCTAATTATGACTAAATAAGCATCGTACGATTCGACAGAGTTACGCGGACGAAGACCACGCGTTGTCAGGCGTGTTGGAGCACGCTTATCGTTCCATGGAGGACTTCCTCGCCGAGTGCCTCGCCCTGGATGCGTCCTAGTGCCTCAAGCCGAACACTCCCTCGTTGTCTCTAGCTCGCCTACTTCTGATACATCCCGGATGGACGCGGATGCTCGTCAAGAAGGCTTGTCGTTCAGGACTAGACTAGACTTCTACTAAAAAAACAAAAATATATCCTCGATCCTCACGATAGCTCACGAATCGTTAAAACGAAACGAGTAAAGAAGGAAAAAGAAATAATAAATTAACACGCTAGTCCCCGTGTGACATAGAAGAGAGATACGCGTAGATGACAAGTGAACGATGAGAGGGTGATGAGGTAAAATAAAAAACCTAGCGTTTGTATAAGCAATATCGTTATTAAAAGGATACAAGAAAGAAAGAAAAAAAAGACAAAAAACAAAAAAGGTAACGTTGTATATCAGCCGCCTGCATCAGCCTGCGGATTCCTCTTTGCTACGAAGAAACTCGTTCACTTTGCTCTCTCGGAACAACCACCCCTGGACAATTATTCTAATCTATATAGAATCTATCCCTTTGCCATTCAGAGCCATATCCCGTGGATATACTGATAAAACACGATATATAAATAAATACGTCGATCTTTACTTTGTAACGAAGATACATAAGAATAATCAGGATTTTTGTACTAAATTAAGTCGTTCATTCTAGATCAATGTCATGTATAATACATTTAAGGATTACACTTCAAATTCAGTTTCTGACAAATCATGCGTATTGTCTGAATGTGTTTTACCAGTAAACCCATGTTTCTAGACAGTGTCGAATCGACAAGCTCAAAAATCACACACGCTTCTTGCACGAACCTCTGTCGAGACTATCATCCCACGATCGAGAAATCGAGGAAATTCTCGAAGGGTGACTGTCGTCGTATTTCTCGCAAGCTTGCAAGCTCTCGCCACTTTTTATACAGCGAACCCTTCGGTAATCGGACGCTGACACCGGAAGGACACGAGCTTAGCGCGAGCTTGCAAGCTCACCTCTCACGTTTTTTATATCGTCCCACTGTACACTCGCCACGACTTGATGCATTCAAGTTGTTCATACAATTTCGCTATCTATTACGAGCTTACCAAAAAAGCTTGCAAGCTCTCCTCAAAACTATACCTCGAGAATGATTCTTCTTTCTCGACGACTGTACTGCCCTACTTAGCTTAATTGTCCTAACATTTTTAAAGGTCCAAGATAAATCAGATTTATAATTTTTATTTTTAATAAATGAGAGTGTTTTTAATGTTTTGACTTTGTTTAACTCTTTTACGACCGAATTAGTTTTTTCAAGAATTTATTTATCTATCGATTGTCATGTCTATAACGAACACTAAATTGAGATGAATTTTTGTTCGCGTGAACACTTTGAAATTGGTACATTGTAGCTAACAAGGACGGTATAAGTCTCTATTAAAGTTCCAGTCAGACCTCCAGGTCGTCGTGCAGAGCTTACAAGCCCGCGTTTCACGACAGTTCTCCCCTGTATCAGCTCTATACACACCCGGTGCCTCCTCGAATTTTTTTGAGGCAGAAACCTGGCCACGCCTGTGAGATGAATAACGCTCGTCTAGGGGCACTACACTTCACCACTTACTAAATAGAGACGAACGCCTAGTCTTAAGTTTTGTGTTGTACAGCTTCACGCCTAGTCTAGCGAAGAAAAAAAATGAAGAAGAAGAAACAATGAATGATTCCTCGATCAGAAGAAAAACCTCTCACTCGCAGATTTTCGATTTCCTTGAATATTTGTATATATGAATATCCATGACACAAACACACAAACACACATGTCTCTCGAGGAGTGTACCCTGTCTTTGGTGTAGGACGCGTTCCCTTCGACGAGGTTCGAGCGTGTCCCCATTTGCCGTTGATCGTTTGTTGTACTATACTCGCTAAGTTGTACTATAAAGAGGAAAAGAAACAGTCATCGGTTTACCAGATTACATAAACGACTATCGACTTATGTAAGAGGCTTTAGGGTAACAAAAGAGACGTTCAGATTCTCAGCGTATACTTTAGAGGTAAACGGACCTCGTCGTGGGCAACGGACCCTTTATCGTATACCTTCTCTCGACCAACATCGACTGTACGGAGTACCTTGAAGGAATTCGATCTATGGATCTTCGAGGCACTCCATCAGTCGAGCTGTTGAGGATCGATGTTCGTTCAGACGCGGTTGATGTTGGAAGAAATCGTTCGAGATCCATCGAGCTTGCGAAATTTTACTTGGAAGACTGTAACTTGTTGACCCTTATTAAAATTGTCTTCGGTGATTCGTTCTTTCATGTCTTGTTGTTCGAAAATGATAACTGAATTTCTTCATTACGGTATTAAAAAAAAAGAAAAGAAATAATTACGCCAGGGGTCTTTAACCCTGGTACGCCCAAGTCGCTAGAAAATTTAATTTAATTTCAATTTAAAAAAAAAGATATCTCATTTTCTGAAGATGATCGTTTAATTTCTTGATTAGTACAATTGACAGTACGATTAGAATATGAAAAGAAAAAGAATAAACATCTTAATAAGCCTAATATGTTGAAAGATTTAATTGAATTTCTTAAAAGAGAAAATATAAATCCAATTACTTTCTCTCGCGTAAGCAGGTTATCGACGACCTGCAGAAATTATTTTGACGAAGAATACCAAAGTTTCAAACTTTGCGAACACTTTTCCACCTTTCCTTGGGCTTCCTAGAACTAAAAGTGTACAGATCTTCTCTTCGACTGGACGTAATAGAAGGGTCAACAGGTTCCGTCGTTATATCCTCGCGAGTCCGATGGAAACGAGCCACCTTTCACGGTTGATTAAGTGAATAGATAAATTAAAGAAGAAGAAAAAAGAAAAAAAAAACAGTAAGAAAATTCGCGCTCGAACGAAGAGAGTCGCACGTCGCCATAAACGCTGCCTGCCCGGTGCAGCCCTTAAATGCCGACAATCAAGGCTAGTGCAACTAATCAAACGATAATAAATAGAGAAAAAAAAACGGAGAGGATGACGAAGATTATTACCTAACTAATGTAATTAAAACGAGTTTTCTTAGATGAGTGATCGATGTGGTTCGTCCGCGACTCAGACTGCGTGGCTATAAAAGGGCCTCGACGAGGAGTGAAAAGGGGATCGGAATTCGCAGAGGAGAACAATGAGAAGGGAAACATTCTCGTCGAGGGGATCCACGTGTACACGTGGACGGATTAGTAGACGTGGCGGAATCGTTAGATCGAAATTACGTGCTTGATGTCGATCGTAGAGAGTACAAAAGGTGCAGCGTTGCCTGACCAACGAATTGCCCCTGACGATTTTTCAGATTATTCCATGGAAAAAAAAAAAACAAAAAACAGAAAATTCACCCTCGAATCCTCGAAACTGTACACTCGAGGGAAAATTCGAATCGACGTTTGATTCGATGGATATACAGTCGGTCACAAAATGATTCGGACACTATTTAGAACATTATAACTTCTTAAAAATTTGACCTAACGATTAGAAGTTTTTTTGAGAAGTTAGAAGGATTAGTTTACTACATGACGTGTAGAAAAAATTTGCAATTTGCGGGAGATCGCTTTTTACAACTTTTTTATCTGAGCTCGTAATGAAAATTTATGAAGTACGTTTTGTACATCTACGTTAATTATACACATGCTGAAAATTTCATCGAAATCGGTTGATGGAGAAGCAAGCGGCAGGCATCGAGAGATGTAAGAATCTTCAGATTTATTACAGTTACAGGCCGAAAATCGTGAAATAGTGCGATTCTCACAATTCTGAACCGTTTGTAGCTCATAGCAACGATTTCGATGAAATTTTCAGCATGTGTATAATTGGCATAGATCTACAAAACGTATTTTTCTAGATTTTCATTACGAGCTCAGATAAAAAAGTTGTAAAAAGCGACCTCCAATTTTTCCCAAATTTTTTGTACACGTCATATAGTAAACTAATCCTTCTAACTTCTCAAAAAGCTTCAAATCGTTGGGTCAAATTTTTAAAAAGTTATAATGTTTTAAATAGTGTCCGAATTATTTTGTGACCGACTGTGTGTGTATATATATAGAATATATAATTCTGCTGGAGGATGTTGAATTAAACATGGCGACGTGACTTAACCTCCAACAGAAGGTACAATTCCACAGATAACAAATTCTTTTCCTAGATTTTTCGATTGTTTCTTATTTCGTTTTTGGTGGTTCCTTGGTCAGGCTACGAGGACAGACGCATTAT
>NW_017100368.1:653801-656330 GCF_001263275.1 Habropoda laboriosa
TAAATCGACACACCACGAATAAACGAGAAGACACACACGCAGGACATCCAGATCGTTTAAAAAATTCATGCGGATAACTCGAATTCAATTGATCGGGCCCGTGCGAACACTCGAACGAATTTATTATACGAATGATCGTCGACGAGATTTTTTCTCACTCGTCGGTTATTATAGTTCAACGATTTCGAGGTGGCGACGACGATGGTAAAAAGGTATAAAACGAAAAGTAAGGGCAAAAAAGAAAATGGAAAATTTACCGATAATAAATAATAAGGCGTCTATTTGAAAAATTATTTGGATAATCTGTGATACTCAGATTGACGATTATTATTCGATTATTTGTCGGGTCAAACGGTGTTTCACGCGTTTTTAAACGTCAATGGACAACTAACACTTGAACATCGAGGTATTTAATAGATAAGATATCGATAAACGAAAATTGTTCGAGTAACAAGCTGCTCCGAACTGAGCCGAGGTCTGTCGATCTCTACTTTATCGAATTTCATCGTTCGAATTTTCCAACATCGTTATTGTTAACGAAATTTGTTGTTATTCTCCGAATTTAACTAACGTTGTCTGAATCACAAAAAGTACGATTTTCTTCGTTTTATCTTGTACTTTTTAAATCCTCGATTAACTCCTCTGCATACAGGGTGGATCATAAAGTGTACCGTAACTTCGAAATTGAGTTCAACGTGAAGAGAACAATATTACTGAAAGTCATCAGCATTTACTGCCTTCGTGATTAAAAGAGAAAAAGAGTTGGCTCGTGTTTCATTCACTTTCGAAATTTCCATCGGAATTTATGAAACAGCCTGTAGAATTCACTTCATTACTTCAACTCGATACAACGTTTGAACGAAAATTTTAGCAAAAATATTCGAAATAGAGAGCAAGATAAAATTAGACATATCTTTCATTTTCAAAATTTTCAATATTCTCGAAAAAAAAAAAAAATGGGGGAGAAAATCGATCGTATCGAGGCTCGAGCTCAGTTTACGGAAGCTGGCCTACTCGTCACGCTATATATTAATGTATATCAATACTCCTCGAAGTGGATTTACATGAGACGAGCGAACGTCTGAAACGACGTATGAAATGATCAATGATTTCGGTTAAAATCGATCAAACGTACATACACTCGGAAGCGTTGAGACGAAATACGTATATCTTGGCCAGCACGACTCGTATCGAAACTCGGATCGTGCTCCGCGAGTGTGGCCGACGCGCTCGGACAATTGTTTTTTATAATGCAAAAAAAAAGAAAAAAAAGAAGTGAAGTAATCCACGCTCGTGCATCATCCGGCGAGCGTGGCGCGAGAGTGCCGCGAATTATTCGAAAAATTCAAGAGACAGAGGCGATCTCGTTTGTTTCTCGTGGGGAAACGAGGGCACGCGGATTTCTTTCCACTCGGTTTTTTACGATATTCGCACGGACCTGGAGACCGAAGATCCACGAAATCGGCCACAACCATGAATCGATCGCTTTGAATTGGAATAATCGAGATGTTTCTTAACCCTTTCCCTGCTGTTGGCGCCTATAGGCGTTTCGAATATTTTCTCGCGCTGCGATCTTGCCGCCTATAGGCGTTTCCAATATTTTCTCGCGCTGCGATCTTGGCGCCTATAGGCGTTTCGAATATATTCTCGCGCTGCGATCTTGGCGCCTATAGGCGTTTCCAATATTTTCTCGCGCTGCGACCTTGGCGCCTATAAGCGTTTCGAATATTTGCTCGCGCTGCGATCTTAGCGCCTATAGGCGTTTCGAATATTTCCTCGCGCTGGCGCCTTTTGGCATAAAAAAGTGCCTTTCCTTTCACCTTAATTTAATTTTTCATTTTTATCCCTTGTGTACTTCCACCTCAGTTCAGCGAAAGAAATTTAAAGACGATAAATTTATAATTTTAACGTTAAAATTTTAAAACGCCGAAACGAAGGATTAGGTCGTCGTCTACCACGCACGTTGCATACTAAAATCCTCCGCAGCGAAAGGGTTAAATAGAATAAAAGGGGAATTATTGTGATAACACGTTGAATGATCGAAAAATATTTCTTTCCGTAAGCTACAAATTCACACATGTCACACATGTTACTTTACTTTATTTCGAAATTTTCTAAGGTTTCTGAATTTCTATGGTGGAATTATTCAACGTGTTAAAGAATATCTTTCGATGTATAAATAAAATAGAGTGTCTTCTACGTTGAAACGAGGGACTTTCTTTCAGCGAGAACATTCAAGGAAGCCGATATCGCGGATATCGTTGTAATTCCACGTAACACCCACGAGATAATCATGTTACTAAGACTCTGCGTTTTTTAATATCAGCGAGACTCGGCCCGTACCACGGGCGGACAAAAGTGTTTTCAATAAACTGTTACATTACCTGAAGCTTCCTTCGTTTCTTTCGTTCCTTCTATTTGCACGCGTGATTCTATTCTAGGACTAAGGGGAGACAATGGTAGCGAAAAAGAAACGAGTAAGGCAAGAAGAGGAATTGGGGTAGAAAAGAATAGCGCTAGAGAAATCAG
>NW_017100368.1:656351-684686 GCF_001263275.1 Habropoda laboriosa
ATAGCACCAGAGCAATGAGTTTAGACAAGGAAAGGTATAAAGATAGACAAAGATAGCACTTTAGCAACAATTATTCCGAATAATTGTTATCGAGGATTGAAAACATTGTCACATACTTCGTACTTTGAATTGAACGGTATTTCAACGGGAGGAACGTTAGAAATCACGCAGTTTTTCATTGGAAATGAAGTATTATCAGGTTAGTTAATTTTGAAAATAGGAATTCTTTGAATTTCTCGCTTTTACTAATAGTTATTGTAAATTAGAGCATAATTGCATGTAGTAAGCAGCTTAAAATCGATACACGTAGTCAATTTTTAATTGCTTCAACGATGCTAATTATTCAGACAGTGAAATAAAGTTCTTTCGATTTTTTCTTAACTACTTTAATTGAAGAATAATTAGTTTCTTGTTGAATAATTATTGAGATGCTGGTTTACAATTATTGAAAGTATTAAATAAATTTGTTGCATGCTTTAACTTAACAAAACAGCGTAATTTATTAATTTCACCTTGAATTAGCAATTGCATGCAGTAGATTATTTAGAAGTTTAACCCCTTAACGCACAGTTTTTTTGAAAAAAACCGGCCAAAAAAAATCAATTTTTTTAATGTAAAAAAAACAAACTTTAGAACATTGTTTTGGCAAAAAAATAAAAAAAATTCAAAATTAATCAAAATTTTTAGTTTAATTTTGGATTTTGATCCACATTGCAGAAAAGAGCCGAATTCGAATAAATAAGTATTATAGCTTACAATCCTATGTAAATGATAAATATCAATAACACGATTCTTTTTCTTAGCTTTCACATTGTTATTTTCAATTCTCGAATATATTCGAGTGTGAAAAATTATAGCAGCATCAAATACAACGCCGCTCGAATTATCTCGAGTGTGCACAGTTTGGCCTGTTTAGCGCGCTCGAATTAACTCGAGCGTGCAAGTTAAGGGGTTAACTGAAAATTGAAAAATTAATGTCTCTTTCTGTGTGAATTACGAATGGAACTTTCCATTTAAGTTTAAGTCCAGAAAAGGACTTTAATATCGGGAAAAATGAAGAAATGAAATTACTTATAATAAGATAACTGTACAAAATGTATTTTGCAAAAAGTTACAATATACCAGTATTGTTTTACAGCATTTGTTTCTTCTCTTACACACCACACCCATTTATTATTCCGAAACGCTCGTTCTTTAAATAATGTTCCATTGCAAAATTAAATAAACTGTGTCTGTACATCGTTGGGAACGCGTAATAATCGAAAATATAATCGACAAAATTCGGAAATCCGAGCGAAAAACTTCGACAATTGCGCGAAAATAGCGTCGAGAATGTGGACTATTTAATCTAACGAAACATGTACAACTTCAGACCCAGTGTGAAAAATAATATTTACTCTTTGTCGTCTTCGAATCGACATCGAGTTTCTCGTTTAAGGAAAAATCAGGGCAAGAAAATTTTCAGGAAAAGAGAGTATCGTTATATTTCACGTAGATCGTCGAGTTCTCATAGATTGAAAATTATGTCTTCGCAACCAAAGCCTTCTTCAAATGTACGACGAAGAAGGAGACGTCGGATTCCTTACCGGTAAATTGTTTTGTTAAATTATGAAGAAATTATTCGGATTACGTTCATAATGATATTCGTCTAATGAAGGTCACATAACCATATTTACGCGACGAGATCAAAAAGTATACAAACTACCGTTAAAGGAATCAGCAACGCGTCAGGAGTTTTATCAGAGCAATCGTCAGACAGTAGTGTCATTTATATAGGATCTTTCAGAAAGATTCCTGAATTTATCGATCTAGAAAACGACAATTACAAAGAAGAAGTAGTGAACCAACCTCAAGTTCGACCATTAAACACGAAAAAGGTACGACACACGTTTTGCCCAAAAATTCGTTCACGAATAATTAAATGAGAACTCAAAATGAAGCAAGGTTTTCTTATAAACAAGGTACAACAAAATTTACAATCCTGTAGAATAATTAATTTCTCATTTACAAGTGGTACTTTTATTACTTGTAATATTAAAACACTATCAATTTTATTTTTCTGAAATTGGCGTTCCAATTTCTTCAATTGAAGGATTTCATACTACAACATTCTAAGTACACTGACGTAGAGTATAATTAATGTTGATATTAGAGCGATCTTAACCCTGGTGCGTTCTTCTGTTCGACTACACACTTAAGGTCTTTGGGTCTTTTTTGACCCAATGACATTTCTTATTTATTTTTTATAATTATGAGCAACAATTTTTATTATCAGCACGCCATATGAACCTACACAATAAACTTTTAATATAATGTTAAGAAAACATAAACTTGATAACAGCAAAAGATATTAAAAATACAATGGGTTGAAAAAGACCCGAAGACCGCACTAGGGTTAACACTACACAAGAAGAAAAGAATTTTTTTTAAATAAAAATTTTTACTTTGCTAATTATTTCGTACCGATAAATGCCGAAAATCTTAGTTTCTCATTTTCCCAAACAATAATTGCACAATAGTTAAGTACATATAATACATGTCTCTTAGCCCTTTGCACTCCGAGCATTTTCTCACTTCTCACCTTTGCAGTCAATCTTTCGAAAATCAAGAATTTTCTTTCGAAGTGAAAAAATTTGAAATCTTCGTGAAATTCGTGAAAACGAGGCTTGAAAGGAGCTGTGATATATATTACCTGCGCCAGTAGAGTGCAAAGGGTTAATATTTCAATTTTCCTAAAAATTCAGCTTACAATTTGGAACCCTTCAATTATAATTTCAATTCTCGCCACATTTTACTGCTTACTGTAGCAAAATACTTTTTACTTTTCCTTTTCTTCTTTCGAAGTAGAAAATAGTCCACTATTGATATGCAATTTTCTTCTATCGTGAATTGAATCGTTCTGTATCATTTCGCCGCATTAAACGTAATCGTCTCCTTTGATCTTGCAAGGTAGATAGGTCGCGGCCAAGAATTTCCCCAAGAAGGAAGAAACACTTTCTATCTCCGCCTTTCCGGTCCGCAACACTCGAAGCTCCCTGAGAAAAGCGTCCCTCATGTAAGGCCTGCATTCGAGGGCCAGCAATTTCGATAAATCGAATTCCGTGAGGGGAACGGTATTCACTCCAAGTGCGAGCAATTCCGACGGATGTATTCCCAGCCAGCGTACACTTGGACAGGCAAGGCTCTCCCTCTCTCTGGATAACGTCGCTGAGCCGAAACTGCTTCGGAAAAACGTGAAGGAAATTTTATTCTATCCCCTCTGCCTTCTTCTTCCTCTTCTTACTTTTATTCCCCTTCTTTTGAGCTGAATTTTTAGCGGAGATTTTCTATCGAATATTGCTTTGACGTGTAATGGTACTTGGAAATATGAGTTTAATAAATGTCGAAGATTCTTTTCTGTAATTGTTCCTACATCTTTTGGTAATTCTTGAACAGAGAAATATTCTTTGCAACGAGGAATTTTCCAAAAATATCTGATTTTTAATAAACACTGAAGATTTTTTGTGCAATTATTCCTATCTCCTTTCGTAATTCTTTTGACGAAAAATATCGTCTTTACTAGGAAGGATAAATTTTTTAATTTCCCAGAATATCTGATTTTCAATAAATACCGAAGATTTTTCGTGTAATCGTATACTTCTTTAGCAGAAAATGTTATCTTCATCGTGAAAACTGAACTTTTTAATTTCTCAAAATATCTGACTTTTAGCAAATACTGAAAATTTTTTGCTTAATTATTTCTATCTCCTTTGGTGCTTCGGCAGAATAATAAGTTTTTTAATTTCTCGAAAAAATCATAAAGTGAGGAATCTTGATTTTCAGTCATGTTATGACTGATCGTTTAATTTACCGATAAACACACATGATGTCCACGCCAAACGGATCAGCGTCAACAATCGCGTACAGCGGAAGCTCCAATTTCTCCGACAGCAGTTTGACCAGCATTCTTGTCGCCACGTCCGGATATCCCTTTCCCGTCACAATAATGGAATTCAAAGAAGTGGTGCAATCATTTTCCAACAGTTTCTGAAAGACAGCATCCTTCTCGACGATCAGCACCATTTTGGCTCTGGCTCGAACGGAAATTACGTTTGATGAGATCATGGGAATAAGAGCACCTCCTGGCACCTTACAATCGATAATTCGATTGTCGTTTAACGTTAATATCAATTCTCCGGCTACTAATCCTTTGGACGTTGGCAACAAATCTGGATAATTATTTTTTGTTTAGCATACGAAGAAGAATTTTAATTGAAAATTGAATTTTTTTTCGTTTAATTAGAATATTGTTTGGTAGAAAAAAGAACTCACTGAGCTCCCATGGGGCACAATTAAGTAAATTAGCAACGTGATTCACAGCCTGATCCAGGTTTCTCTGTTCTGGCACCAAATTCGAGGTCTTCTCCTTTTTCAGGTCGTAATAAAGGGACCTTCTCGTGATACTCGAGTTTGTAATTAGCAAACGATGCGCTGCCGCCATTACGGTGATCATTAGAGCGAATTTGTCTTTGCCCCTTTTCCTGGCAAAACTGATTACACTTTTTCGCTCATGTTGTTCAGATTCTTCGGTGATTTGTTCAGAATCTTCAGGAAATTGCGATTCGAAATTAATTTCTTCGGTTGTTTGAGTACCCGTTGAAGCGTAATTTTGAGATGAAGAATAGGAAATTTTTGGCAATCGACCGGAACATATTTGTTGAATTATGGAGAAAGTTATGCTCTCGATTCGAGCTACTAATTGTGTTCTAAATTTTATAAAAATTGATTCGTTTATTTTTGTGAAGGAGACTTTTTAATTTAACGTTTCGATCTTATTAATCAATTAGAATGTTCGAAATATTGATCTTATATTCACCTCGACTCTGTATTATCTACTACAGGTATATCGATTTTCTTTTCCTCGACGTCCGCTGGTTGGCTGTCGGTAAATCTGAACCCTTCTCTATTCATATTTTTATTCATTTCAAACAATTTGTCTGAAATAAATAATTTAACTTATGACAGACATTTCATTTCATTTTTAAACAAATTTATCTTCAAGAAGAATCTCAAAATTAATCTCTAATTAACTGACGTTGCATAATAATAAAGTACAGAGAAATACTAAAATCTTTTTGAAAAACACAGACAGATTTTGTATATCGTTCATGTGAGATACTTAATTTAAATTTATGATATTTCACTCCTTTCTGGAATACTTTAAAATAATATTTAAACGCCACACTGTGTAATGTACTCAATTTCTTCGACCACAGATGGCACGAGGAATATTTCCAAGACTCCATTTCACAGACCTTCTTTATCAACGTCATTCAGACAAAAAAAGAAACAATTTTTCCAAAATTGCAAATTAATTTGATAAAAATATTATCAACCTCAAAATTACGAAATGTCACGATGAAACCTCCAACACGTCACAGAAGCGCAAACCAAAAAATTCCAGCACTCAAAATCGATACAAAAATTTCACCGCTGATAAACTTCCTTTTTATCAGTTCTTGTACCACAAAAAAATAAAAGAAAATCACAATTCTCAAAAAAAAAAAAGAAAAAAGAAAATGTAACCAAATATCAACTTTCATTTCATCGGCCGAAACGCAATAAGAATTATCCGCGAAACAGGAAGTTGATGGGAGCCAAAGGGACGTAAAGAGGGTGGAGCCTACCTAAAGTCAGTTTTTCGAAGCAACAACTCCGGCATGTTTCGATGCGAGCTTAAAAGGCAACGAGGCTCGATAAAAATCTAAATACGACCTATCCGAACGTAACATTCTCACAGCAATAAACATATTAAGTTGTTCGACGACTGAACAAGTATTGATCCAGAATGGTGAACTGGTACTGTTCGACGATCGACAACGATTTTCCTGGTTGGGGAACGACGCTCGTATCGAGTAGCGAATCTCGAGAGAGCTGGACACCCCGCTGCGCATTTGTGAGCGGCGACCATTGAACGCCGCGCTACCGAGTGCACTAAAGACACTTCAGGACCTCATTGTGTTGCACAAAACAGTGGCCGTGCCTGCAAAACGCTCGATTGTAACGAAATTCAGCGGCTGCCCGCGTCACGGATTCACGTTTGATTGTACTCGATCGTAGAATCATCATTAAATCCTGAATTAGTCCGGTGAGATTTGAATAATTCAAAAAGAAACAAAAAAGGGTAAGATCTGAATAATTTTCATCCTGCTAATTTCACAATTTTAACGACAATACATTGAATGTTGTCAATTTTAAATTTGCCTTATCCTCACATCCGTCAATGAGATTTCAGTGGTTCGATGGATTGAAAAATTCACTAATTCGAACCTATTCGATCGTAGAATTACATTTCGCCGTGAATTAATTTGGTGAGATCTGAAAAATTTTTAGAGAAAAAATGGATAGACTCTGATTGTAAAAATTTACGATTGTGCGATTGTAAAAATAATGCGTTAAACCTTATCAATTTTTAATTTTCCTTATCCTCACATACCAATCGATGAAATTTCAGCGATCTGAGGATTTTGAAAAAATTTCAAGATAGAAAAATTCAACTGATGTGAAAAACAACCCTAACTAGGGTTAAGGAAGAAATTCTTGAACAAAGAGTGAAGAAAAGTTGTCGAGGTTCTTGTTCTGATTTACGAATGTATCTTTGATGAATTATGAAACTGTTTCGTTTGTATTAGCTGAATAATAAAAATCGAGTGTCCACCTTTCTCTTCAGTACCATATTGTAGCCACGTGTAATAGATAATGTACAGATTTGAATGCTTTATTGTTTCACAATGTAATTATTCTACCCTTCTATCATTTTCCAATTTTATTTTCATCCCAGGATTACTTTTAATCACTGACTTGGTCAATATTTTTTTAATCAATGGTAAGAATTCTTTTTAAATAAATAATCAGTAAAACTGAATATTTTCGTCGGTATAAATAATTAATTGTCAGTATTAAATCGCCTTTTGTTTATTTGGTCGGTATTAACTTGTGTCTTAGTCAATAAAATTTAAATTTTTAGTTAGGTTAGCTTAAATTAGGATATTTTATCATGCACATTGACCATCTATTTCAAATACTGGCAAATCGTTATGTTTACTAATATTTTATTGGAAATACTGACAGTTTTTGTATTAATCGATGTAATACTGGCCACTTATACGTATTACGTACTGATGTTTTGCTTTAAATACTGACCATTTATTTAAAATGCTGATTAAAATTTTTTAAAATACTGACCCAATAAAGAGCAGTCATTTTTAACACATTGTTAACCGACTGGGGAGATTTACCTTTTCTACCATTCACAACGAAAGATACTTTATGCTCATATTTTATTCGAAGAAATTTCGTTGAAACCATCGTTTATTTGTGTGTTATTAATTTTCTTAACACAGGAGTTTTTTGCATATTTTTCTAGAAATCTTTTCAGCAATCTTAGATAATTATTCAACTGCAATTCGTTCGGTTGATAATGTGTTAACGTATGTGGAAATTGAATTTACTCTGATTTAATTAGTCCTGTTAAGTTCAACCTTGCATAGATTGTGCCGACTTAATATTTTTCTAATGTAAAAATTGGTTGCACAAAAAATGGATTTGCTCACAACCGCAGATGTTACATAAATTTCCTTGGTCCACGGATGTTCCATGGACACCTCAAGCGCTCCAAGGGACAATGAATACTAACGAGCGGCCGTGGACATTTGCGACGCGTGCCAAAACATTTTAGGGTCAGTGAAACCGCCCCTTCGCAATTATTCCTGTGCCCCCTTGCTTATGAACGCCAAATTTATGATCCGCTCGCGTGATATCGCAAAAAATTGCCATTCATTACTAGTCATAAGTAGCTGTACATTAACTCGCATTACTGGAGTGGTTACAAACTTTTTCGCGAAACCGTTCGCCTATAGAAATTGACTGTAGACACAATTTCACCGAAAAATTATGTCACTTTTTCTCACGTCTCATTCATATTCCCTTGAAATGCAAAAAGAAAATTTCACACGGCAATACTTATTGTTAACATTCGACTTAGCTGCTGTTTAATTATTTTTATCATTGTTTTATCCTTTTTATCATATAATCTACCTTATCATTAGAGGTACAATTACAATTCGTTTCATGTTCACTTATTTACCATTAAAATTTTTGAATTACTATACACTGGGCGCCAGAAAAATTGCAACACCTGAGAAACCAAATCGCACAAATTTGAAATTTACATACGTTGTTTGGGGTATTAAAAAGGGAAGAGGATTAAAATTTTGTTTGTTTCGTTTAAAATGTTTATTATTTGTTAAAAAAGGTCCTTTTTTCCTCAGAGTAGCCCGAAAAACAAATGCGATTACCAGATTTGTGCAACCCAAATTTCTAGGTGTTGCAATTTTTTTGGCGAGCAGTGTAAATTGCATATACTTTTATTTCACTTATATTCTTTCTTTGTTACGTCAAGTAGAACAGAGCCGGCAACGTTCACGAACGATGATTGCACACATTGCGGTCGCTGGAGGCTGTCGAATCGGCGTCTATCCCCAGCCAATTGGCGCGCAAACGGGCAGAAGTAGAAAATCTCGTCTTGAAGGCCCGCGCCTGGCCTCTTTACCACGCATAAAGGGATTATTCACGACAAAATAATACAAGAACACCGCTCGGTTTCGCATTAAAGACACTCCAAGGCTGCTCCTCTATACACCGTAGGGGGATAGTGTTACATTGTGCAACGAGTACGTTCGAGAAACACACCCCTGAGAATGCTCGTTCTACTCGAGACCTCAAATGGCCCGTATATATACGACCGCGTCCTCCTCAAAATATCGGTTGGACCATTGAAGAAGATCACGAAAATATCGCTCGATCCGCCTAATCTTTAATATTCGCTCGTCTGAATTCTTCCAAGTATTACAAAAATCACAAATAATCCCTTTTATAGAACCGGCCTTTATTCGTCGGATTTACAGATCTCCTGTAAGTATATATATATAATAGTAGGTACGCTTCGAAAATACGTGAACGTTTTTTCTTTTTTTCATCTTCTTTTTCTCCATTTGGCTATGTAGAATTTTTCGGGTCAACGAATTCGACGGAGAATCTGGTGCATTTCCGGCACGAAGGTGCGAAACATTTGTAATTCGATGCGATGGTTATTTCTCGGGGAAAAGGAATAATCGTGTGTAAGCCTCTGTGACAGAGAGGTAATCCCTTCACGGTGTTAGGAGATTTCGAAAAATGAGAATCGAAAGGTTTCTCATATTCAAAATGTCCCGCTCGCATGATTGAGTGGCGAGAATAGCGAGGTGCGTACCTGTTCGATTCGACGGAGAGAAGCGGTGACGATTTGTCAAATCCGTCAAATGTTCGCGTTCACGTGTGCACAGGCGACGCACAATATCGCGGTGAGGCCGAATATTTTTCTGCCTCGAAGATACAGAGAGAGAGAGAGAGAGAGATAGAAGAAGAGGAGGTAGTTGACGAATAAATTTAGGGGAGCTCGAAATACACTACCTGCCACGAGTTTCAGCCTGGTTACTTCGACAGCTTTTATTGAATGGAGTGAACCATAAATAGCAATCGTCTTAAAATATTAATTTCTTTCTTCGGAGGAAACGAAATCTCCAGATTCATTTATCTCTCATTCATCAAAGGTTAGGTTTCATTCATCAATTTTTTACATGAAATAAATAGTTAGAAGGTAGGATATAAAAAATTTTCCGTGAAAATGAACCACTCTCGGAATTGTTTCGAACTTCAAGACGAATTTTTCTAATTCTTGAATTCATCAAGAGGAATTGCTCGAATTCTCGAATTCCTGAAGGCGAATTTTTCAAATACTTGAATTCGTCAAGACGAATTGCTCGAATTCCTGAAGGCGAATTGTTCGTATTCTCGAATTCCTGAAGACGAATTTTTCAAATTCTTGAATTCATCAAGACGAATTTTTCAAATTCCTGAATTCGAATTCTCGAATTCAACACGAATGTTCGAATTCCTCAAACACGATCTACGACTTCCAGTACAGAAAACGTTAAAAGAAAATAAAAATGAACGAGAATTTTTCTGAGAGAAGGAATACCCAGGATTAACGTTTCTTCGATTCTCCGAGGGTGGTCTTTGACTTCCGGTGCAAGAAATAAAACCACAGAGAACAATGAATCTAAACCGATATTTCGACAAATCGGGGCGTTGAAAAACCTGGCCAAACATCGCGGAATATCGATAGATCGACAGATCGATCTTTTGTGGAAAGCTGTAACAGTCGACGGCACCAGAGTTTGTTCCGTTCAGATCGAATCTACAACGTCGCCTCTGCTTGGAAGCGGTTCCTCTCGCTGTTAAGGTGAAACAGATAACATCGAATTTGTCCAAACAGTCGGGGGTTGCACAGCCGAAGACGCAGGGGTTGCTCAACGTGCGTACACGGGGCAAAGAAACGCCTAGGAGGAGAAAAAACTAGAAGGAAAAAGGTACGCTGCAGGGTTTTGTTGTCGAGAATGTTGTTCGTTGACGCGAGGAAATTGATCACGAATTTGTAACGGAATGAAGTTCTTCTGGTACACCCCGTTGCTACTGGAGTTGTGTAATTTGTGCTCTTCGGTTTGCGTAATCGATAGGAAAAGAAGTTCATCGAAATTACTTACTGTTTCGTTAAATTACAATTATGGATGTAGGAACAAAAAGGTGATTTTCTTGGGAAATAAGTACAACGTTCACTGCTGAATAAAACTCGACTTTTGACTCACACGATCTACGAATTCCATAATTTCCAGGACACACACGGAAGATCGGTTGTTCGATGAAAAACCCAAGTGCACTTATCAGAGGTACTCGAACGCAGTTTTTGGGGGATCGAGCGAGGTTATTGTAGCAACCGCTGTATTCGCACACTGGGAAGAGTGTGTCGAGGAGCACTTGACGAGAGTTGTGAGCTTGGGAAAGTCTGTCACTCTAAACGACGATCAAACTTTCCTCGCTCGCTAGGCTCCTCCTTGACTTAATTTTAGAAAAAAAGGTACTGTCCCCCTACATGAAAATAAAAATATTAAAAGAAAAGATATTCCTTCGTAAAAATTCGTGAGAATAATTTCTAACACGTAAAGTGTCTTCCTTTCACGTTGATATCTCCTGAAAAAAATTCCTCAAACTAAGGGGCAATAGATCCCTCATTTTTGAATAAAGTATTCCATTGCACCGTGAAGCAACGAATTTTCAACAGGTAGAATGTAGTGTATGCCTCTAACAGGATTAATTAATCATTTTCTATTGGAGGTAAATTTAAAATATCGAATTGTGTTTGATGGATATTATTGTTGATTATTTAGAAGTGGGAAAAAAAAATGAACAAGTTAAGAATAATTTGCCACTTATAAACTATGTTTTTCCAATGCAGACAAAATGAAAAAATGAAAATTTCACAAATAGAAAAGCAGCAGAATAGCAAATTATCAAGCAGCACAGCTTCGCGTTCAATGAAATCACAATGAAGGAAGCTCATGGCCCAGGCGTTTGCACCCGATAAACCTGGATGCGTTACACGAATAATTCACGGCAATTTGATTCATCTTTCGGGCATAATCACTTAACGACCAGTCTTCGGCTCCCTTTAAGTCCAGGAATCCTTAATAACAGTCCAGCCACTCTACTTTTCTTTCTCCTCTCTCTATCACCTCGTGGACCAAGAGTAAGACCTCCAGCTAGCCGTGCAACGAGAGCTGCGTCAAATATTTTCTCAAGGATCTCCTCTCGAACCTGATGGAAAAAGGAGCAGAAGGCTCGATGGAAAAGGAACGACGAGGAACGTTAAAGCGACACACGGGACAGAATGTAACACGATGAACGAAGACATAGGCCAAGAGGAATAAAGGGAACAATGAAGGAAAGAGATTTAAAAAAAAAAGACGAAGGAAAAGAAGAAACGCAAAGAAAGAGAGTTCGTCGACTGATGCCTCGGGCAGATTCGGTGACTGTTATAATAAAGTCCGTAGAAACTGTCGCCTTGATCGTGCTCGCCACTTTTGGACGCATCCTGATATCCAGAAGAGTCCTCTAGAGTGAAGAAGAGAGGAAGTGAGGAGTGAGGAGACCGCGGGCGTGCCCGGTTTCTTAAGTGTAGGTCAGTTATACCAGACCGACTGGTCCGATCGGCTGCCAATTAAATGGAAACCAGCAACCTGTTATTTCCCGACACGCTTCTGATCTCTGTTCTGAGGGGGGAAGAAGGTCGACATCGTTCTCGCCTGCTCGCTCACTTTTTACCGGCCAGCTCTACCTCGATAGAGATCTCAACGAGCCACGCGGTATCTTTGACGCGGATTTCACGTTTCGGACACGCGCAGACGCGCGTTGCGTCCCCGCGAAACAACGCTCCCTCGCTTTTTGCAATGTTCCTTCGACTGAAGCTGGACGATCAAAAGACTCGACCTCGCTCTTCTCGCGATCTTCGGGAATTCATGGCGTTTCTTCGCTTTTCAGATTCGACGAATTCCTTGGAGGTATTCGAACGGCTCTTCTTGCTCTCTTTTTTTTTTTTAGTAATTGTGATATCGATATAGATCCTTCGGGTTGAGGACATTTGAGGATTCTGGGGGAGGAGAGAGTTGCTGAAAAAGTATCACTTGAGATACTTTTATGGATCAAATTTGACAGTGATTTGTTCAGAAGTTAATATTGGATATTGCAGCATGGTTTATTATTTCGAAGCGGAGAAAAAAATTCCTTAATGTTTAAAACAATAATTCCTCGAGGTTTGAACGGAAATTCCAGGTTGAGTGATTTTCATGGCGAAAAAAGTATTTGATTACGTTGAGTTTTTCATTCGAGTAAAGCTCCATTCATTCGGAACCACTGTTTCCAGATAATCTGGCTTAGCGGCTTTTGTGAACGAGGAAAAAATTACCGGAGTGAGTTTATGAAATCCGTGAGGGATAAAGTGGGAATAAATTTCTTACGTTGCCGGCAAAACGTGAATCGATCGACAGTTTCAATGGTGCGAGCGAGTTCACGTTGATCCATGTCCGCGTTGACAAGCGCCATAAATCTGTGGGATCGGCTTGAAACCGGGGGTCTGGCTCGAGAAGCTTGTCAAATCGTTGCTACGTACACGAAATAAGAAAGAAAGAGAAACGAGGAAAGAAGGGATACACATATCGGAGGTGTTTTATGAAGAGTAAATCGTAGGATCGAAGAAGGCCTTGGCTGCGGTCCTTTGTTTACGTTCCAATGCTTTCAAATTGCTCGGCCGATTCGTCGTCGGCGACGATCATCGCGATAAAGCGATCGGCGCGTTTTATAAAATACCTTCGTGAATTATTTACAACGACACAGACACGTGTCACTGAATTGTACATATGTCACGTCAAGCTAAGAAACTTCGTGTATAACGTATTTTCCTTTCTCTCCTTCTTTTTTATTTTTAGTATGTTTATCGAGTTTGCCAAAAGGAAGATAATGAGCGTCGAATTCGATAGTAAAGGGTTAAAAAATGTGTGACCATAGAAGTATACTCGTGCTCGGTTTTGTAACAAAAAATTTGTCTCACGCGTTTGATATGACTTATTTAGAGTGGATAAGGAAAACTTCACTTCTATAAGGAAAACTGAATTTCTGTGAGGAATGCTAAATTTCCATGAAGACCACTAAACCTTTACGAGAAACACCGATCTTCTATAAGCAAAACTGAATTGCTACAAGGAACATTGAATTTCTATCCGTGTGCATGGCTGATAATAAATATTCACGATTTTCCTTTAATTCCGTTTCTGTGTTTTAAAATTTATCTGACGATTATTTCTTTCATCTTTAAATGTTACAATCGAGGAACTGTAATGATATTCGCGTAATGAGTTTCGTGAAACATTTGCGTAAGTGTAAGAAATGTTCAATGAAAGAAAATTGAAAGAATTCTTCGTACAACGTGAAAGAAGTTTTTGTGTTTTGATCTCTTTCGAATACCTACAGAGGCTTCGATGGAGCCTTGACACTTCATAAATTATTCCTCGAAAATCACTGGCTCCTTCAGTGTCCGTCTTTCCGTTCACAGAGGCCCCGAACTGTTTTCTTTCCAGCTTTCGTGCATTTTCTTCAATGGCGCTACGTAAATGTTGTCCAATTCATATCACGATTTCAACGAAGAATTGTCGAATAATTCCAACTTTGAACGCATGGTACAATTCGAAAAGAAATTGTAAAGAGCGATTTTAAGCATAACGGCACGCGGATAACCAACGGCCGATCAATCTCTTCGTCGCGGCGCCTGATCTGCTCTCGAATTCACGCGATCGCTCCGCTCTCGGATATAACATCGCGATTCATTTGTTTTCCACGGATTTCCTCGACTGCCTTATATGGTCAAGAACCGCGATTTCACGACCTTATACATAAGGCTGTCAACAAACTTCGAGAGCCTTGATGAAATCGGACCACACACGCACACAACTCCATGCTCTCACGCATCTCCAACGAACACACACCCATACCGCGACTTACGTGTACAGCGACTCTATAAAATTTTTCAAAAATTGTCCATTATCCTATAAGAATATTAAAGGACAGTTCTAAAGGATAATCAAATAATTCCAATTATTCGAAATCCTCATGGAACCTCAAATTTCCAAAAATTCCTACCACACATAATTTCACAAGTTGCTCATTTTCAATAACTCACTTTCTTAACCCTTGTCAGGTTTAATTAACCCGGTGCCCACTTCCAGAATTCGTCTAATAAACGCATTTGATCACGGGTAAATCTTAATCTTGCAAATTTGTACACGTTAATCGTTGCCTGGAAGAAAATTTGAGACTTGTTTTCAAAATATGTCAACAGACGTTAATTTTAATCCCGACCGATATCGATTTCATAAACACACGAAGAGCGTTATTTATCCGTCTGGATCGCGATGGTATTCGTGGAACCTCTCGACAAAGGATGCAAGTCAGAAGATCATAAGTGCATAAGGCATAAAAATATGATGGACTTGTGTTGCGAAAAATGCCTAACCACCAAATGGTTTAATTTATACTGGAAAAAGAGGAAATGCGCGTGACGCCAATCAGAGCGAAAGAGTGGTGAAAGAACTTGCAGCAAATTATAAAGGTTACGGATGACATATTTGCATGGACAACTTTTTAGCATCTTTACCCCTAGCTAAACATCGGCTTTCTTCGAAGTTGACAATTGTTGACACTTTGAAGAAAAACAAAGCCTACATTCCTAGAGCAACGGCTCCTTCCAGAACGAGAGACGAATTGTCAACGATATTTTGATTCCACGAAAAAATAACCCTTTGCTCTTACGTGCCGAAAGAGAGTAAAGCAGTGATAGTACTTAGCACGATGCACACAGATATGTGCAATAGGTATCAAATAACGCTAAGAAGAAACCAGACATTAGACTTTACTGTAATAAGTGCAAAAGTGGCGTTGACATTATGGACCAAATGTCAAATGCGTGCAAAAGCCTGTCTGCGACGAGCGTACGATAGCAATTACCAAATGTAAAAAGTGCATTTGAATAAATAATTATTATGCTCTAGGCTAGTGTTTAGACATCTGTAATTATTATATATAGTACTATAAATACTTTTATTTATTCAATAACAGATGATATACCTCATATTTCTACAAGTGGGCACCCAGGTATCTACCCATAGTATTGAAAACGACTATGTGAACTTCGACTCGAAAATTCTTTTGGTTTACAGACGAAAAAATAGTATGGGAAAGATATTTCGCTTCTGAAAGGTTCAAATCGCGACGATCCAGACGGTCCTTAACACGTTGACTGCCAAGCCTATTTTGAAGAAATCTGTTTCAGACGCCAACCTTTTTTTTTTTTCAATTTATTGTATACAATTAAACAGGCACGTATTAATTTTTATATTATGACTTTAATTTTAATGGTTTTTTTTGCAAAATACTGCTTTCGAATTATCTCGTGATCGGGCGTCTCTTATTGTCTTACTTACTTTCATTTTTCAATATTTCGATAATCTTGTAAAAAATAATAAATAAATCCTTTTTATGACGCCTTTTTGTTAGTAATGAACCTTTAACAGACGCGCATCCCACCGAAAAGCTATACTGTAAAAACGAGTTATCTCGTGGTTGGCAGTCAACGTGTTAACAAATTTTCGCTGGAAAGCGAAAAGTTTTCACAAAATGTATTCAAGCGGGCACTTGGGTATTGACATAAGGGTTAATCAGCATTATTTTAATAATACCTATAAACAATGTTCTCGATATCCACTGTATCTAAGAATTGCCTCAGATTCAGCGGACCAAAACTTTTTGAATATCCCTGGCGTACACTTGAGAAAAAGAAGGAAAGGAAATGAATGGCGGGAACGCGAAGATGTTCAAGACCGTCCTTCCTCTAGAGGTGTAACGTCCAGTTGGTAACGCTGTACTTTGCAGCGTCTAAAAATTGTTCGGCGTGCGTCGCGTGACGGGCGGTTTGCAGCTGCTGGATTTTTTCCGCAAATTTTTCGCGATTCCGAGCCGAGCAGATGCGTCCTCAACAAGAGATGCGCGATTCTTCTCGCGTACTACCACCTCCAACTCTTTTTCCTTCTTTTCCTCTTTCATTCTCTGTTACTTCTTTTCTCTTCGTTCCACGCCCAATCGGATTAGATCGCTGCCTTCCGATCGGCAGATTGCCGGCCCGCGATCCTTGCCACGGTATTTCATCGAGCCGACCTTTCACCCCGCGGACCAGTTTGCGCGCGATTATCCTGCCACCATAATTTTTACACCTTCGAATTCGCTTCATCCTGTTCGAAACGTGAATTCGGCTACAATACCTTCCTCGTGATTAATCGCTCGAAACCTCTCACCTGAATAATTATTCAATTTCCTGCGAGATTTTATTTCCGGAATTTTCACGTGGAAATTTAAGCGTTCGAATTCTCACAAGCAAGCTTTTACTTCCCTATACCGTTTGAATTCTCGAAAATGGGAAAATATGCTGAAATTATTTTAATATTTATATTTTCAAAATATGAATTATTTTAATATTTATTTTGTATTATTTTATGCAGCGGAAAGTAGAGAATTAATTGGACACTCGATACATCGAATTTTAAAGCCTTTGCCTGAAATAGTTATTGAAACGACAGGATATTATTCGAAGAATTTTTATCACATGGAACATGAAGAATATCTGATTTTGCAAACGATCGATAAATGTCACAAATAGAAGGATTACGTGAAGATTGTGGTTAAATTCCGACGTCTGCTCGTTTCATGATGCGTAAGGGGAGGAACAGAGACTAAGCGCTACTTAGCGACGGACAATTTGGGGTTGCAATAATTAAGTGTTGAAGCTAGAAACCCTTGATCCTTAAGGGCTGTCTTTATCGTGGCTTAAGAGGGGATTAACTGTGAGGAATGAAAAGCTATTGGCTGACCCTGAGGATCATCTACGCCTCGATAAGAGGCAAACGGTCGCTGATAAACCTGCAAGATTTTCGTGGATAGCCCTTCGCGACACTGCGATAATCGAACCTCACGATTTCCGTAATACACAGTAGGTATCTCCAGAAACTGTGACTGTCGAACCTATTCGATGTGCGAAATGTACGGAATATTCGACGCAATCCGAAATTCAAACACTTCGATTATTCGAATTACCCGAATAAAGAATTCATATTGGAACTTATCCGCATATAAATTCTAAACTACCGAAAGAAACTTATTCCCTTCCACAAATTCCACGAAATAAAATGAATTTAAAGCCAGAGAAAATGCGTCACAGGATCCTACCCAGTATAGAGTTATCAACCCCTAAATCCTACACATCCAATTTACCCAAACCCATCGAAACACAACAACAACGGGCAACAGCAGGAGTCCCGCAGTCGAGATTTCGAATCAAAAGAAACCGAATCGCATCCGTAGGACAGCGACTTTCAATATAAATCAGCTCGACCAGTGTCTGTCGAATCGCGGAGGCGCGATGCCTTTCTGTTTGTTGGTTTTTCGAGAGCGTACTCGTTCCACGGGGCTTATTGTTCGTAAACATATGTTCCCGTGGGCGTGCAGGAAAAACGGCTTCCAGAAACGGAAGAGGGGAAGAGAGGAGAGGCACAGGCGAAGGAAAACGGATGGACGAGCAGCAGACAACCAGTCTGGCATCACCTGGACGAGGAGCACGCGCCTTTGGATACATCGACGAAGGGAAGGGCACACGGCGACGTGAATATCGATGCGCGCAACACGAGCATTGTACAATGTAGAGACGATCGTTGGTCGTTCGTTGCAGTTGTGTAACGTCCCGTAAGCGTGTCACAAAGGGAAACCCTTTTCGCGAGCAATGAAAATCCTTTTAGGGGAATCAACGTGAATGGCAGAGTCAGGGGCTTGATGCCTGGACAAAAGCCTGTTTTTCGAGTGTTGCGGCATGTCTGATCGCAATTAAGATTCGAGGGAAACGCGTTAAGATTTTGGCGAAAGGTGATCAGATCTGGGGAATGAAAGAAGGGATTTTCCGAACGGGTTGTGTGTGTGTGTTTTGATGAAAAGGGATGGAGAAATGTTTCGTGGATCTAAGATTGAAATAGAACTAAATGGTAATGGTACTTTTCCTTTTTAGAATGGGCTTAAGCAGAGTATTGAAAGAAGCTTAATAGTTAAGTTACAATTAGGAGAGACTTATAGAGACAGTATGTATTAAAGGATATCTAGCGGCTTCCACTGTAAACTCAATCTAAATAGAATACTAAGGTACATCGAAGTCTTGAGAGAATTAGATGGGACAATTGCATGGACGTCTAAGGGTGCTAAAGATATTTCTAAAAAAGTTGTCTGAGTATTGATGAACCAATGACGAGTTAACTGGTCATCCTCAGTTAATAATTTCACCAAATTAACTGCCCTCGAAAAAATGGTAATAAACTTTTCTGGATACCAGGAGAAGCTGCACAGTGTCGCGTTGTTCCGTCTTAAGGACCTGTCGATAAATTACCAAGCCGAAGGACGTGCACGCGTCCTTGGCTCTCCTGAGCGGCGTTTATCTCGCGTGTACCACGGATTGCGAAGATAATCGGGCGTTTTTCCATCCACGGGACAAGTTTCTCCGCCTCTTTATCGTTTTCCCTCGTCTCGTTAATTCTAGCCCAGCTCGATCGATCCCACGACACCGAAAGACAAGTGCGTGTTGAGCCAGAAGAACGTTGTTTTGTGTGGTCCACGCGACCAAGGTGTCCGGTTATAAATATACCTGTGACCCCCTAAGGAGCACAGGTGAGGCGCGGACGTTAAACTGACGTTTAATTACCAGGGAACAGCTGGTGCCTTCTCTTTTTCCAAAAAGAAGGGTTAATTCTACATTTCTGATCGTCGTTTTTCAGACCACTTCGGGTTAAACAAATTTCTTGATTACGGATAGCAAGATTCTGTTGAGACTTTATTACTGAAACTTTGGAACATTTAATCGAAAAGTTTCAATGTTTTTCTGCGGAACCTCCACAACTTTCGTACTTTTATACACAGAACATTCTCAACTTTGATACTATTTTCTGCCGAACCTTCTCAACTTTGATACTTTTTTCTGTAGAACCTCCTCAACTTCGATACTTGTATTACCACTTCTTCCTTAAAACATTTTCAACTTCGAGATCACTAATTCTTGTCGCTCATTTCTCGCAGCTCCTCAACTTTTATTCCCGAAACATTCCTCGCTCATTTCCTAAATTGCTTCTACTTTTGGTTTCTTCAATTATTTCCACCAGTTATTCTTCAGGGTTATTCAGTTACAATTTCTACAACTTTCGTCATGCCTTTCCAAGTTTCCACGCATCACGATGAAGTATCGAGGAGGAAAGGCTCATCGTAAGAAGGATTCCGCGCAAGAAGGGGCCGAAAGAAGCGCGAACGACGAAAGAAAAGCAAAAGGATCACGTTGAATACGCGCTGGTTAGCCTTCGCCAATGTGCACGCGGTTTTTATGACATCCTTGACTATTTTTACCATACGATAGTTTGGCGTATACGCGTGAACATGTTCCTGTACCAGAGTTAGCGCGAGGCGAGAATGAGCGGCGATTATATTTGAAAAAAATCAATTAACCCGCAGTAAAATCATGACCTGAGGCGTCGTTGGTTCGGTCACCTAGTAATACTTGCCTATAAAACCGGCGAATGGCCAATTATCGTAAATCGCGGAGACGGATACGAGCACAAATGTGCAAACCACGTTTCATCGAATCCAAGATTATTAAAGGTCCTGCTCGGAATTTTCGCATTTCCAGTCAAGAAAACGACGCGATAGGTACCGACTATCAAGTGATCCTGCACTGACATTGATTATTTTCTGATGACAACTTAATTCTTTTCTCTGACCATATATTTGAGCTTAAAATTGCCCATTTTCACTGACACACTAGGAAATACGTCCAGTGACATTTACCTAGAGGGTTGGAAAGGAAGCTCTTAAATTTCTCAAAAGTTGGAGAGACTGGGGTAAAACCGAGACCTTAAGGATAAACTAGCATCACTCTGAAATCAATATAATTAAAAAAAAAAATTAAAAATGTAGTTTATTAAAGCAATATTGCCTTTAAACAGTAGCTTACATAAAATTTTCACAAGAAAGAAACCCAGAAAATAACAATTTTAGGAAGAGGTGGGAATGTACGGTTTTACCCCGAGACCTGGGTAAAACCGGATACAGTATTCAATATTGCCCTTAACATCTATAATATTCGAATTTATCCAATTCTTTACATCCCCAATCAGTGCAGCTTTCACGGGCCCACCTAGAGCAAATTATACACTGCATCCAATCTTCGTTCGATCTAGATGCACCAAGATTGCCGTGTTATGGTTCTATTGTAATTACGAGGCATGTTGTTGGAGTCTAAAAATGAGCTTAAATTAAAATATTACGACGCAGTATGAATAAGAAAACACAATCAAGAAATATCTATCTGGAATGCTGTTTTAATAATGTTAATGCGTTTGTAACATGCGCACATCTGGGTCAAACCGGGTATCCGAATTTACCCCGTCTGGTTTTTCCCCAGTATGTAATTTTTTAAATATTACAGATTACTGATACCGCCATGACGAATTGAGAGAAATCCTTTTATATATTCATACTTTAATACATGACAAATAGCATAATTCATACCAAAAAGTAAGTTTATAATTCGGTGAAAATTAGTTCAGAGTACATCCAAACACAAAAAGTATCATAACTTTGGAATATAAACAAATAAACAAACACCGTCAATTGATGGCTGCATTGACGCGGGAATATTTGAAACCATTTCAAAGATAATAGTTGGTCCCGGTTTTACCAATGTATCCAGTTTTGACAGGGTTTCCCCTACTCTCAGAAATTAGAGACAAAAGTTACAGAAATTAAGAATGATTACAAAATCCTTCCATATCTTATTTGAAAAAACAATTTCTCCAAATTTTATTAGATAGGAAACTATTCTTTCGTTGCAGCGAATATTTTAAAATTCACTGGGGCCTTCATTGATTATTACGCAATGTTTACCATTACATAATAATACGCTAAATTTAAATTATCACAAAATTTTAAGGGGATGAATTCGCGAGAAGGAGAAGTGGTATCTACAACTCATAGTAGACTATATTTTCCACAGGTTTCCAGAGAATAACTCTGCAAAAGGATAGACGTTCTATTCTATATATTATATAGATATTTTTGCACTCGTGAACGAATTTTCCGACGCCACGAACACGGACAGGGAACACGCGCTATTTGCGAGATGGAAAGCTGTAACGAGCCGGCGGATCGAGTATAATTAATGACTTATTGCCTGCCATTTGAAGCACTGTGAAGCGCGAGGGACACGTAAAGGATAAGTAGACGCTATATTATGGCGAGAAGTTGCCGTCCTCGCTGGATTTGCGAGAGGTTTGAAAAGGGAAGACAGGGCGCCGTGCACGCCGTTATTATATCAATCATTATAATAATAAACGCGATCGACCGTTCGGACGTGTTAGTTTATTGCTCTTTGTTAATGAAATCAACGAATATAGCGATTTTAAATGAGCTCATTAAAGAGATCTGTCGAACACTTTTACGTGAAAAAGAATGTTACCCTTGCAACGTGTGGGTGAATAACACGTGGTAGAAGGTTTAATACGAATATATTTTATAATAACAATTGCACAATAACGATAAAGACACATAAAAGGGAATGTTAATAACCTGATCAATGCTCTCTTATTCTTTCTCTATTATACGCTCTCGCTCTCTTTGTTTTCATTAACAACGCGGTCCTACTGTTTACTCGTTGCTTCTCTCTAGGACACTGCCCGTTTCCCCAATCTCGAGTCGATTCGAGTATCAGCCATGTATCATGTCTATCCTAGATCGTTCATACAAATTCAAAACAATCACACGACATTCACGCCATCACTCACAACATATTATTAAAACCAAATCCACACAACGAACAATTTTTCGACCAACTTTAAAGAACATATTTAATTTTATTCGTGGATATTTGCATTCTTTCGGAATTTCTATTTTAGCTACAGTATATAATTGTACCCTCATTGATAACATATTGTAATTTACTGTTTGCTCGTATCATTTGTATCGTGTATCAGCACCCTCGTACAACAAGAACATTTATTAAACGTGTTAAACAAATCCTTAATCAACAAAATCACCAAAAGATTCATGGTGTATGAGACTTCTTGCAATGTTCAAACTGTATTCCCAAACCTTGAAACGCAAAGTATCCTGTTGTAATATACGAACCACACAGAAGCCAAAATGATTAACTCCACTTTTTGGTGTTCGTCCAATTTTAGTACCAAACCGCATTCTTAGTGCTTAATTCTTCATAAATGAAAAAAATTCAATAAATCTAATTTGACGGAGTTAGTTATTTTTGCTTCTGAGTGGTTCGTACGAGGATCACGTGTATCAAACATCAAAGGATTTACCCCTATAAATGAACTATCGCGATTAAATGCTAAACTCTCCGCAGCCTATACATCCCACCACCACAATTCCCCCCGTCTCATTTTTCATTCCGTGACAAATCTCGAAGCAGTGTCGCGAAGAAACTGGGCCAGGCGAACAGTAGCACTTGTCGCGAAAGTCGTCCAGGAATTGCACCTTGCAGCCATCAGGAAGAACTGGTCCAGGGGCCGAAAGAGAGAAAGAAAAAAAAGGCAAAAAGGTCGAGATGTGAGAAAACAGAATTAGAACGCAGAACCAAGGAGGAGTAACAAGAAGAAGAAAAGGAAGAATAGGAGAAGAGAGCTGGTTCGAAAGGTGTGGCCCCCTTGGACCACGTAAATAAAACGTTTTGTAGCCGGTTTCGTGAGTGCGGTCGTGCTGGCCCACCTACCGACGAAAAAAAGGGCTACCTGCCTTCCTTTTTTCTCTCCTCCCCACCTTGTCCCGAAACTTTGAGGTCTTCATTCAAGCTGGATTCCTTCCTGGGACTCGTTCCTCATACGCTGGCGACCATTGACTTTTCCTCCATGAAAACCGAACGCAGGGGTAGCTTTCACGATAAAGGAGCCCAGGTTGTTGCATCGATATAGGGTACGTCTCGTTTCACAATGGGGAAACGACTTCGCTTCGTCTCAACTCTTCGTAACAGATGTAATCGCCTGGGAATCCGCGAGACTTCGGGATAGATTCCTCTACGGTGAGTTTTTATATAAAGGATAGGGTGGAAGGAGTAGCATTGATACAATAAGATGGTCAACTACCACCGGTATTAGCGATCCATCATGAGAATTGCTCGTGGAATGGGGGTGTCTCTAACTTTTTCGTCGATCTGGATCCCACATTAATCTGTTCGACGCTATGGAGAAGAGTTGAGGAAGTAGAATTCTTCTCTTGTTCAGAAATGTCGCTTTTGAAGAAAGTACGATTTATCGCTGCTCGGCGTTGATAGTGGCGTAACTTGAAAAATATAAATTTTCTAGGAAAAACAGTTTAAAATTTACATCTGACTAATAGTTTGAATACTGATCGTATAACCTGATCTGTTCTCTGGTATGAAACTAATGAAGTTAGAAATGTGCTAGCCTACATGAGACTATTTCTGTAAAAAAATGAAAATTCACATTTCTTAAATGTCATTTCTTTGAAAACGTTATGATGAAGAACGCGGATGAACATTTTTTTCTTCGAACTATGAACTTTCGTACAAATCTGCCATTAGCCGTTTCCACAGAATTAGTTGCAGATTTCAAATTCATATTTTTATTTCTTAATTTCAGATGATTTTCTTCTCTAAATGTAAAGCACCTACATTTTACGCAAAATTTCATCCAAAAATCACGTGTTTCTTCCTTTCAAGTATGAAAGTATCTTTCCCACAAATCTGTCCTTGACTGTTTTCACAAAATTAATTGCCCGTTTTCAGAGTTCGTAATTTTCATTTCTCCACTTTAGGTAATTTTCTCCCCTAAATATAAGTGATAATATTTTACGCGAAATTTCATCTAAAATTGACGTATTTCTTGCTCTGAAGCATAAAAGTAACTTTCCCACAAATCAGATTTCAAATGCAGATTTCAGAGATCGTAATTTTCATTTCTCCACTTTAGGTAATTATCTCCTCTAAATATATGTGGTAATATTTTACGCGAAATTTCATTTTAAACCGCCCGTACTCTGTCACCTTTTTCCATTTTAGAAAATCAGTAATTACTCTGGAGCTCGTTAATCAGTGTTGAAGGGCAATGAACACTTGATATATTATTATTCGAAATTATTTGGCGTGGTTAAGGAGCCGATAAGATCCTGAGCAATCAACCAGCACGCTTCGTTCGTTGGTGCTGATTAATAAACGGCTATTACGGTGCAAATTATTTTGCATAATCGGTACGAAGATCGGTGCAGTGTACTTCGATGCTCGGCCAACGGTCACACCACAGAGTTTCCATATCCTCCGCTGTCTGTGATGGCTGTTGCAGCTGCGACATTTTTCTAGCCGCGAGGATGTTCGTTGTTCAAGTGTGCGTGCGGTCTCCCTTGTCAGTAGCGCCTGCGTTTGCGCGTTCGAACAGACTGCAAGGATTTTTTCATTGCGCCAGGATTCACCTGGCGCTGATAATTGCGTTGAAAACCACAAAATAATCGAATGGCTCGCGTCAAGGTGCGCCTTGCTCTTCTGCTTATTAAATGGTAAAACTACACTATGGTACAAATTTATGGAAAATTTCTACTATATCTTTTTCTTCTTAAGTTAATTCCTGCATAAAACATACGAGCCGTTTTTGTCTTTTTTTAAATGGTACAAGTCCAATTTTGAAAGATATGTGTTAGAGCTTCAGTTCAACATAGATATCTTCTTTTCATATTTGCAATAACACCACAATATCCTCATGAACTCATAAAAAGAAGAAAAGAAGTGTACCTGTTAAATATTAATGCATAAGTGTCTCCTTTTTTAAGTGGTCTGAGTCCATTTGTAGCTGAAAAAACCTTGTTCTTCTTTAACAATATTCATAATTATTATCATATAATAAAATTTTTGAATTATTAACGTTCGCCATTTTTTTTTTAAATTAATTCAAACATAAATCCTTAAATATCTCAGTGTAAAAATTAATGGACTTCTAGGTTTTAAAAAAGCCGTTCAATGTACCTTTCTTATCCTTCAAATTATTTGAATTCGCCTTGAAAGTAACTTATATGTTCATACGTAACTAATTAATATTTTAATGGTACACCAAATAATTTGAAAAGTATGTTTAATCTGCATATAACTGAATGGCCCCAAACCATTCCCAAACCAACCCAAGAAAAATTGCAGGGGTAGATATTCTATATCAGCATATTGAGAAATTATAGGCACCAAATAATTTCTACATTAATAATAGCAACAATTTCTACTTAAAAAAATTTGTTTACCTTGTGCAGTGATAGGATCACTCTAATTAGAAATATCGTCAGTTTCTATCTCAATTTCTGAAAATTGTGCACTTACAATAATATGCTAACTCTTCAATTAAAAATACTGATTTCATGCTCCATCTCAAAAATAGTCCACAACACTTTGCCATCACAGGTACACCAAAGCCTTCCAATCATCTCCGTATAAAAAAAATAACAAACTCCAATATCATATATCAAAATTACCAAGTACCATAAACTAAGAAGAAGAAGCAGGTGAAACACAAATTTCTCCATTTCGCATCGAACCAAATCTCTATACAAATGAGTCTGAGAATATAGCAAAATGGCGACCACAGAGTATCAAGAAAAACGAGATTTATAAATGAAGCTGTAACGTGGTACCCTCTCAAGAAATTCTTACTTGTGCACCTGTACATTCGCTTTCCAAAGAGAAGAAAACCTCGTAGGAAAACAGATGCGACGATTATGATCCCAGATTTGAACGAGCCACCGCGAGAAAACGTAGGATCGATGTGTGTGTGTGTGTACACGCATCTATGTGAGAGAAAAATTTCCAGAGACTCGCAAACTGTCCGAATGGGCGGACAAATTATCATCCGAAGTCACAACAGAGCGTGCCCTTTTCTTCTCGCTGCTTTCTCGCCGCCCCACTCTTCCTTTTCTTCTGCACACCATGAGAAGTTCCACCTTGCGCGTTTTGATTTATCGCGATCTCAACGATGTTTTCGGCCCTCTCGATGTCTCCACGGGACTCCCACGTGGATCACGCAGCAATCTTCTCTTCTTTGTTGCACCAACGAATCTATTCCGACCTCCTCTTCTTCCTCCTGTCTATTCTCTCCTTCGAGCATTACCTGTGCAACACCCCAGTTGGAAGATTCCTCGGTGGTCGTGCGTACAAAACGGTCCATCCAAGATCGATTATTCGAGGCCTCTTCGAAGGAGGCAGCTCGATCCTAGAATTCTCTTTTCTCATCGATTCACTTGGTTATGACGAAGGAATCCTGGTAAATATAGCCATTTCTGAATGAAATTCGTGTTACAGCCAGCTCTATTAGGAGATCTCGGAAGAATTGGCACGGAATCCCCTTTAAAAGTGATTGAAACGAGGGTACGGATGATCGACGATCCTTGATCAATGAGACAGGTAGGTGTCTCCTCGGAGCATTCTCCAAGAGACTCGATTTTACGCCTTGAGGGAATATTCTGGTCCAGCACACGAGTTTTATCGCAATCTTTCAGATTTTCTTATGGGCAATCGAAGTAAGTGTGCCACACATTTTTTCCACCAACTTAATCGTCCTTTTAATTTGAAGAAAACGCTTGAGGAATATATGTTCAAGGCTGCGAACGTTCGAAAACTGCAGAAATCTAAAAATCGTTTTCTTGACATTTCCACACGAGATTACCCCCTTAAAGGATGTTTGTGATTTTAATAGTAACTGATGGTTTATAAGAAGACACTCGTGTGTCGGTGTTCGAACCTGTCGAAATTTAAATACCGAGGAAGAAATGTTGCCTCTACGACATGTGTCGGTATAATGTAGCAAATAAATGAAGTATTAAATTGGTTAAGTGACAGACAGTATCAAGGACACCATTCTTGAATGTCGCCCGAGCATCCTTCTCGCTTTTCGAACGATCGAGCAGATGCTGAAGATCTCTAGTAACGTGTATATAGATGGAACCGGGCGATTATGCGTTATTTATTTTTTAAGGGGTTGCGATCGAAGAGACGTTGCGTCCACCCCCTGCAGGCTTAACTGATCAGATAGCCCAACAACCTCCCACCTTTTTTTCCACTGTGGAATGGAAGGAAACACCGTGGTGAATATGCATCACAATGCTCGTTTGATCTACATTGTTGGAGAGCTGTCAATATTCATCTTTCACGAATGTTGAATAGCCGGAGGATGATCATTTTGAAGAATCATCTTACGAGCATTAAACCCTTTGATCGGTATTTTTCGTGGTTAAGCCATCTGTCAAATTTTGACTACGATTTTCTTTCATTCAGAAGCAAAAAGATCGATAAAATTCTGCATCAATTCGTGAATACACTATAAGAATATATTTAACCTTCGGACGGCGGATGCCGTCATCGTTGACCCAGCGTTGAGATGTCTCTTGTTTCAACCGACATTCGAAACAGTATCACAGCTTTACTCTCCTTACGTTATGAATATGTTTCTTACTTTAATCACAATATATTTCAACAATTTTAAACAATATAACGCCTGGTAAAGTAAAAGAATGTGGTTCCGCCTGCCTTTGACAAAGATTTTAGTATCAGGACATTTAAATTTTTTCAATGTTTCTACTCACTCCTTCGTAACACATATTGACAGGGTTTTGTAAGTTTTTCATTTTGAATTTACGTCCGTTAGTATTTCTTGTATTACCTGTACCTAATGTTTCAACTATTTGCGTGTAATCCAATGGGAATTTTTCCGGTAAAAATAAATAAATAAATAAAATAAATATTTG
>NW_017100368.1:684787-688058 GCF_001263275.1 Habropoda laboriosa
GTATAATTGTTAGTAGTAATTATTAATTAGTAGAAATTTAAGTGAGTTGAAGAGACTATTACAAAGTTTTATAACGATAATGTCAGAATTAATCGAAAATCAGATACAACAGATAGCAAACTTGAAGAATAAGAAAACCTCGAACGGTCATCTGTCTCATCCATCACCCTTACGATGTGTACGTATACCTCACCTCGTTATCATGAAACCAACAACTAGACAAACTAATCTTCACCACATTTATACCTGTACCTACTATTTTCACTTGCAAGGAAATTGCGGGGAAGTATCAAAGTACTATTTCACTGAAAAATCAGAGGACTCAAGGAAATACTATTCCAACTCATAAATACTAGGATTTGGTATTGAGTAAAATTCATAATATTAGCTTATCGGCAACGTTATGTACGTGATTCGATAGCTTTTGTTTTCATCTTATACGGTATTGTGAATTTTTTGGTTCTGTCCAAATAATAAAAAGTTTTTTCTACGAAAACTATGAAGTGCCAAATGAACAAAAACGAGCATCTCCGATATATTTTACTTTATGAATTTAATCGTGATCCTAAAATTGCTGTAGCTGCTCATAACATTTGCACAGTCTGCAGAAAAAGTTATGTTACTAACAGAACAGCACAAAAATAAGCAATTCTGTCACAAATGATGAGTCACGTTCTACCATTTTAATTCGATGAGGAGCGTTTAGAAGCTCTGCTTTGTAATGACAGTCAACTGGTGAATTAGGCGAGAAGATGCGCTGCTCTCGTCAAACAATGCTCCGCCATTTAAAGACAATAGGAAAAGTGCAAAAACTTGGTGAACATGGTGACCAATTCAATACACAACTATTTCATCTAGAAACCACAGAATTCGCCAAAATTTGATTTCAACTCATTAAAATAAATACTGTTTTAACGCGTATAACGCGATTCCTCGTACAACGCGCTGAATAATAAAATACAGAAATTCCCCGCATTTAAAAATCGAATCTACTTTAGTTGAGCATTACACTGTTTTCTTCATCGTTACCGACTTCTTCTGTTTTATAATTGTTTCTGTCCTAAAAAAAAACTGTCCTATTTGAAGAAGCATAGGAAATAAAAGTTGGCAAGGCAATAATCATTCCAAAGATGTTACTTCAGGTTGTTCGCGTTATACGAGAAAAATTCTCGTACAACACGATTTCCTGTAACGCGTAACGTATTAACCGCGCTATACGGGAGTCTACTGTATGTTATTTCATCTACCAAAAGATTACTCCAATTCGACAAAAATAGTATTTCCACGTTTCGAGTCAACCGAACTCAAAACGTACCCTTAAAATTGCCATTCTGGTGCCATAAAGGGTGTCTGTTTCTCTACGATGAAAACGGAGAGGACATTTTCGAAGCTGGGGAGAATAGTTCGCGAGAAATGGTCGCCATCAAGGAAGAGGGAGAGGGGGTTTGCGGCACGCGACCGCCACGAACGCATGCGTCGGGACGCACGCACGCGGCCTCCCGACAAATGTGCAGCAGGAGCTGTAAAGCGGGGTGGGAAAGGGACGAAACGGAATGGGCAAAGAGAGGAAAAGGAGCAGCAAGAACGACGGATCGAGAGAGGAACGAGTCGCTGCGACCTTGGGATCCCTAACCCACATCTAATTCGCGGGAGACTGTACCTCCTGAGCTCGCGTGCGGCTCGAAACAACCACTTTTCGCTCGTCTCCCTGGGAATGCTCCTTAAAAGCATGCTTTCAGCGTTGAATCGGTGAATTTGGAGATTACGAAAATTTCACAAATTATTTTCCAAGATTTCCTCGAAATTTCGACTTTCCTTGAACTTTATTATAATAAATTGTTGAATATGTATATTTCTTGAAATCTTTTCCATTTAGAAATTTGGCAGAGCTTAGCGGATAAATTTCGAAGAAAATGAGAAATAGAAAATAATGAAATTTTTGGGTTCTTTTTGTTTTGGCTGAACCTTTAAAGATCATTGCTAACGATATTCTGGCAGGACGTCGTATTTCATAAAAATCCATCCTCACGGAGGACTTTTTAATTCGTCGTTCAACGTCGCTCGTTCAAATTACAGCAAAATATAAATCTGTCAGCGTAAAAAGAGCGACGTTTACTCGCTTCGAGTATCGAATTTTCTATGTACAATTATAGTAATTACAGTATAATAGATCACACCGAGAGCGCACGGTGAGGAGTATAGGTATGTAAGTATGTAAATACATTTTCTCGTGAAATATCGAGCAAGAATTCCGTGGACAGGGCAATCGGTCTTTAATGCATAAAGATCTATGTACGCGCGTGTTCTGGAAGCTGTGACATTCTCACGGACGACGAGTCTTTTTATTGATACAGATAATGTTCAATTATCGCGTTCCTTCACTCGTTTCTGCTATTTATCGTCTCGTGTGTCGCGGAGAAGCGTGTGACAGAGAAATTAGCCTATTCTGTACACATTCTTCACCCACAGATATCCAAGCATAAAATTTATTTCTTTGCAAAAATGAATATTTATCATTCTGATTTCTCATCAAATAATAACTGCGCACAAAATTTGCTTTATCTGCAAAATTTCGTAAATACCAATTCTCGAGAATAATTTCGAATACGAATTCCTTACTCGGATAATTCGAATAATTTCGAATACAAATTCTTTACTCGCATAATTCGAATAATTTCGAATACGAATTCTTCACACAGATAATTCGAATAATTTCGAATACAAATTCTTTAATGGGATAATTCGAATGATTTCGAATACGAATTCTTTACTTGGATAATTCGAATAATTTCGAAATGTACGAAATATTCGGCGCAGTCCGAAATTTAAACACTTCGAATATTCGAATAACTCAATTACACGAAGCTGAATCGAACTTCTACCGGTATCCGAATACTCGAATCCCTCAAGATCCATATAAATAAGTACGATCATTTCCTCTGAGAAGAAGGATTCGGGGGCAAGTGCAAAAGTTGGGTATTCGGAGCACGACACGAATCGAGGACCGAGTTCGCTGGTCGAACGGTTCGAAACGATTCCGTAGACGGTCACGGTGGCGATAGGTTGTGTCGAGCGGTCGCGCGCGCTTTGGCTCGTGCCAGTAATGAGCCCGCATCGCTACCCTACCGACGTGTTTCAAATACACAAACGGCCACACGAGCGTTTTGCATACATAGAGAAAGAGAAAGAGACAGAGATGGTCACGTAAGCTTGGACTTACAAACGGCTACGGCAGGCAACGCAAATAGACCACCACACGGGGCCTACCACC
>NW_017100368.1:688069-692108 GCF_001263275.1 Habropoda laboriosa
CGAGCCGATAAAAATATCAGAACCGTAAAATTGAAACGGACGACCGAGTCAGCGTGGATATCGGGCGAGATCTACGCTCTCTTCTCAGAGGCTCGCCACGATCCCGCCAGCTGACCGGCTCGCGGTTCACCGCGCTGTAAAGACTTACGATCGCCGGAGATCTCTTGTGAAATGGTCGATGTCGTTTTTACGGTATTTCGGATGATGTTGGTGACATCTGTTTTAATGCAATGTTCTTCCATTTTAGTCCTTTCTGTTTTGGTGGTTTAAAGATAGGATTTAGAATTTGTAGTATTTACGGGGTAAGATTAGGATTAGGATTTAGGTACGCTATTTGTAAGAACAATTTATTCTTCGTTACTGGTGAACTTTAGGCAAGATTTGAAACGCTTTTCTCTTTTTACATTCTTCAAGATATCGATTAGCAAGGATCTGTTGGTTCCATTTCCAAACAGAACGAAATTACTAAAAAAATAATAAAACCTCTCCAAGACCATTTTCCGCTAACTAAATTAACCAGCGCAGCAGTGGATCGTAATTGATAGTCGAATCAATCGATCCGATCGAGAGTCGAAGATATCGCGACTCTCATTACAATATTATCATCACAGTTATCTCCACGTTAGGACACAGGTAAAGACTGGCAACATGCATCGTGTGTTCGCGCGGTAAACTTTGACAAAAAGGAAAATTCGTCTGCTTGCCTAGATACCTGGCAGATGCACACCAAAGTGAGTACTCGCGCGTGCAAGTACTCGCACGTACACCTGCCCTTGGTCGCGCGTCGAAAACGAACAATTCAGCCTCGGCTGCACGTTGTTTTCGCGATTCTTCGATTTTGCTGAATCTCCTTCGCGGGGATTTTACATCGATAACGGGTTCGTTGGTCCCCTGCAGACCGTATGTGGGAGAAGGGTCGATTTGAATAATCGATTTTATAGTTGCGCCATCGTACGACACGACCTTATTTTCGCTGAACGTGAGACTCAATCAGGCATGCACGAGACGGCACCGTGGAGGCTCAAAAGGAATCTAAAATGTACAAAACAGTTTGTCGATGCGTTTTCTCGTCTCTGTTGTAAATGAAAGTATTCTAATTCCAGATTGCTCCATCTTTTATTTAACGATTCTGCTGGCACGTTTTTATTATGGTTACTGGAGTCCCTTGTTAATCTTCTTTGTATGCCTGAATTTCACAAAACTGCACGGTGAACACAGGAATATATCGCAAGGAGAACAAAAAGTGAGTAGCATACGAGGCTGGAGTGTCGAGTTTTGTGTTATGGCTTTTAAGAAAGATCGTATTTACTATCCGCGAAACGTTTAGAATTAATTATGATGTTGTGCTAGTAGGTAGGTATCTCTAGTTCGTTAGTGTGAAATTAGTGGAAGTTGGAAGCACTAATTTCGAATAAATAAAATGTCACTGTAAAACTTGGTTAGCGTTCTAAAATTCCTTTCTTGAATTTGTATTTGATTGGTTGCATTTAAGTACTTGAATTTGAATATTTCGATTGGTTTGGTTTAATTTAAATATTTGCATTTGAATCTTCCAATGTGATTGGTTGAATTCAAATATTTGAATTTTCATTTCGTTGAATTTGATACATTCGTATTCCGATTAGATTAAGTAACGTCAGAGTAGAACATAATTACCCCAAAAACGTTATAATACAGCGATAGTTAGATAATCCAAATATCCTTCCTTAACCCTTTGAGCACGACAAACTCATGCATAGGGGAGACCGGGGCTAAAAGTTACCGGGATAAGTGGTTCCGATGGTTATATCTTCGAAATGAAAAGAGATAGGATCGATATTTCAATTGTATTCACCGTGTGAGTCGATCAGGCCACCCTGTCATCCATTTTAATAGCGTCCGCGACAGTGAATCTTGTGGTTATAAGCAAGTACCTAGTCAGAAAAGTAAATACTTTCCGATCATTTCTTTTTCGTCTATTTCGAATGTTTAAAGTCAAAATTATTAACGGTTTCTTCGTCCTTATGGATCAAATGACATTTAATAACACGTTGCAATCATTTTTATTAGACTATTTCAATATATAAACAGAATATTCACATAAATTGCCACGTGTGTCGATAGGGGCTAGTTGTCTCCTGTGACCTGGGGCAGGTTGTCACTTTTCAACGGTGAGCAATAGAGTATTTCGCCGGACAGACAAATATCTCGATAAATACACGTTTTAGACAGATTACATCTTAATATTTATTTACTCAGCTATTAATGCTCTCTTAATTTTCTGAAAGAAATACAGGGTGTTCCATTTATAAAAATCATGGTGACATATCCCCCTTGAAATCGTGCAACTTTTGCTTCATACACTATTTCGTACAGCGAATAGTTTGCGAGCAATTTCAGGACGTCACGTTAGGTGAGTCACCCTGTATTGTTTTAGTGTTCTCGCAAAGATAATCCTTATATTTTTGTTGATTTGAACCTTAATAAATAAACATTGTTAATAAAATTGTATTTTATTTCATCAGAAAATAAAACATTTGGTTAAAAGGTAACTCTTATTTCTTAGAAACAACCTAACCCAATGCGGTAACAATATGCTCCACGAAGGGATAAGAAGTTCCGCTTCCCCGGGTCGCAAATAAATGACTTCCTATGAAAAACCAACTACAATATGTTAAATATAAGCCTACAATCCTAGAGTACAATAAATTTAACAATAAATTAGTTAATAATGGTCTCCCCTATCGTCTCCCCACCTCAAATCCCACCAAAAATAGACACGACTTACTTTACTTTTAATTCTCTGTCCGCAGAGGGTTAAATTGTAAAGATTAAACTAAAAGAAAAAAATGCTCACATAATAATTCCAAATTTTCCAACACCAAACGCAAGACGCTTATCACGCAAACTCCCTTCCTCGCCCACTTTCCGACCATCGCTTACCGATCACAGAAAAACAAAATTCAATCCTCCCCACCTAAGACCAAATCAACAATGGAGAAAAAAAAACACCGAGCGGTGTTTTCATTAAAAGATCATCGGAGGCCGCAACGACGGTCTAGGCACGAGGGGGTTGGTCGTTCGTAGAATCGCGTGCAGACGGAACGGAGCATGCAGGCTCGTCCCTTTTGGCGCGTATTTAGCGCTGGTATTCAGTTTCGCACAATAAAGCGCTTTGTGGGGTATCCGCTTACCCTGGGCACGGTCGTGCGCGTGCCAAAATGAAAAAACCGCAAAACCGCGCCCCGGCTGCCCCCCTCTCCTACCCCCATACTACGGCACTGCCCTACGCGTTTTATTGCTCCACCTCCGTTTCTACAAGCGCCTCGATCCCTTATCTCCGCCGTTTTGTATTCCGCCGCGATTATTCGCGAGGACACAATGAGGAAAATTCTACCTCGTGAAGAGCCTGGATAGCTACTCCTTTGCCTCCCCTCCTCTGCTTGCTTCACACGTAGCCTGGGTTACTCAACCTGAGCAACTGCGTTGAAAAAAAGTAACGCCATCGAGGATAGAAGAATTTTTATTTCAACTGACATGTGCGATAATTAGAATTTCTTTTGATAAAAAAGTTTGGAAAAATTTAACTGTTTGTGTGCATTTACGTGTGTTAGAGTGTTGTAACACTTTGTTTTGCTATTTTTGTGAGGGTTTTTGGTACTATTAACGTAAGTTGAAATACTGTTGATAGTACCTAGTTTCACTAATTGGATCTGTGATTGCACAAAAATTGATTTCGAGTCTCGTCGAAGCCATAAGTGTGGTTCAATATTACGTATTAAAGGGTTGAAATTATCCTTCGATAATTCTCAGTGTTTGAGAAGATACTGCAATTATTGTTTCTTCCTTCCTCCCTTCGATTTAACTAACGCAAATTTTCAAAGAAACTTACAGTTAAAAATTACACGAATTAAATGTAAATTAACAAATTTCTATTCCTTTTTTTCCTTTTGTCCACTGTCATTCATTTTTTAAAGATTATATTTATGGCTGTAAAAAATTCACAGAAATAGAGGGGAGAGTAATACAAATCTGAATGGACTCATGCAGACACTTTTCC
>NW_017100368.1:692151-694201 GCF_001263275.1 Habropoda laboriosa
ATTTAAATGAACATTTCAGTCCCATCTCTCGCAGCTGTTCCATTCAGGGAAAATTATACAACCAGAAGCACGAGATAGAAGTTAAAGGGTTGGAAATTCGTAATTTTCATCCCTGATAAGAAAAAAAATTCAAGGAAACACTAGTTAAAAACGCACGAAGCTCACTTTAATTCAACAATTTATTATCGATACACCTATTCGAATGTTAAACAAAACGATGTCCCACATAATCGAATCGAACGTTCACGCCACGTTTATCATCCCCCAATTTAGAAGAATGATACGCTCCTCGTGACTTTCAGAGTTATTTTCCCTCAAATAGAATTAAATCGATCGATCCACTGACTCTAATGCAAAGGGTGTTGGAAGTATATCGAATCATTTCGATGGCATCAGGTTAATTCCATCACAGATGGTCGATTATGGACCAGGGATGATTCTGCAGAAGTGAAACGAATCGTGTCTCGAAGCATGTTGCAGAGGTATGCAGGTATAGCACGAGCCAAGTACCACCCCCTAATGAAGCTGGGGGTGGCTGCGTCGAAACTGAGGCGCTTGTCGAGTTTACTATTGTAAATGATACTTCGATGACGTTGTGAATACTGTAAATGATGGTAATTACTCGCTGCAGTCATTCACAAGAACAAACGAATTATAGAATAATTCGAGTACGAATAATTCGAGCGTGGTGGAATTCGAGTGCGAATAATTCGAGGGTAGTCGAATTCGACTACGAATAATTCGATCGTGATCGAATTCGAGTACGAATAATTCGAGTGCGAATAATTCGATGGTAGTCGAATTCGACTACGAATAATTCGATCGCGATCGAATTCGAGTACGAATAATTCGAGCGTGGTGGAATTCGAGTGCGAATAATTCGAGCGTGGTGGAATTCGACTCCGAATAATTCGAGCGTGATCGAATTCGACTGCGAATAATTCAAAGATGGTCGAAGTATTCACATTTTTTAGATACATATATTCCTCTCTTGAATCGTATTACAGAATTCAAGTGAAATCCTGTTACATTGAATTCAGAAAAATTGAAACAAATGGTAATTGAATTCAGAAAAATATTCAGTTATACTAAAACGAAAAGTAACACTGTTAATCCGAAAAATAAAAGTCGTGTAATCCTTTTCTCTACTATCAATTACGTCCAAGTGAAATTTTCAGAATATTACATCTTTAAAGACGCAAAATCCTCTCACTGATCGTCCTCGAGTGAAGATACGTTGGTTTAATGAGTTAAACGTCACTCTAAAATTGCGATCACGTAACCACGGCACGCTTCACTCCGCCATGATCGTTCAATGGCAGATGAGGACGACGCGTCTGGCGTCGATATGTCGTGCAAGTCACAGGAAACGCGAGCGGTAAAAGCCAATGTGGAAAGTCCAGGAGAGGAGATAATCAGCCCGTATGTTATAATCATCGCGTATTTGTTTCACCCATTATCTAGCCTCACCTGCTCGCGCAAAGTAGAAACGCGTGCGCGGCTGACAATCGTCGTTCACGGTAATGAGCAGCATCGCTGCTTTTATTGGCTGGATAACAGTCCCGGTAAAAATTCAACAATAAATCATTGTCATTTCAGATATAACAGCATGTACGATCTCTTTTTCTTTCTTACTTCTTCTTTTTTTTTTTGTAGTTTCAACGAGAACTGCGATTATTAGGAAGGGTCTGACGAAAGAATACTTTCGAATCGTTAGATGATGGCTTCAGTTGTGAGGACTCTTGCGTCGTGTGAATGAAATATATCTTAAGACAGTGTTAGGCATCTGATGTATCTGATTTTTGATTTGTATTATCAATCGATGCCATGCAAATTAAGACCACGCTTTAACATACAACATAGACTGCATAAATGTAAAGAAAAATTAAAATTAAAGAAGAAAAGTAAATTTATAAGTTTACTCTGTCTATAAAATAGACACTCTTTGTAAATTTATATTATTATAGAATTTTATTTAAATCGCAAAACGCGAGTAATACTAAAAACGCACGGGGTAAATTCAATTCCTGATGATAAAACACTGTTCCTA
>NW_017100368.1:694270-731557 GCF_001263275.1 Habropoda laboriosa
ACACTGTTCCTACCTAGTATTCGAAACTTTTGAAATTTGAGATATTTACAACTTTATATCACATTAAAATAAATCAGAGCTGTCCATAATAAAGCTCAATTCCCTTCTACCAACCCTTACCATATTTTCACGAAATAAAATTCTCTCGTTACACACGAAATACCAAAAGTTATCAAATAAAAAGAAGGACAAAATCACAAAGTACCATTCATAAAGCTCAAAAGAAATGAATCAAAGACTGAGAGTATACATAGGTACCAGGAAGACGAGGCAAAGTGAATCAGCCGGCAAAGGGAAGGGGGTTGGTAGGCACGAGTGGAATTCACGGTCGTTTTCCGCGGCGATTTTTCGAGACTGGGACAGAAGCGAGGCGCGCCGTGAAAGCTATGAATCGCGTATTTGCCTATGAAAGGGATTGAAGACACCTGAGGCGCCACACACGGCGACGGTAACCCAAAACCCCCAACCCTGGCTCGCAGCATCGCGACAGACATGTCCTTACACAAAGGGATCTCTCGAAGAGAGAAGGCCCTTTTCAGGCCGCGGCCTCAGATCATCTTTCTATTGATGCACCGTGTTCCGTGCCGCGCGTAAAACTGCGACGATAATGAAGAACCGCGAAAAACTGAGGCGCATATTCTCGATTATTCTTGGCCATGGGCCACGTTACAAGCCTTGGATCGAATTAATAAGAATCCTCTGTTTTTGAGGTTCGATTAAATCGATTAAACTGGAAGATTACACAATGGCTGAATTGAAGTTACTTTATAACGAGTGCAATGTTTTGACGAGGCACGAAAGAGTTACGGGTGCAATGTTTGGAACCACTTGTGAATTTACACCTACCAACATCGAATCTGCAGGGTTTGCACACCAAATTCAACTTTTTGCAATTCAAACTCAAACTTTTGCAAATTAAATTCACACTTTTGTTTATAATTTGTTGCAGCTTCAAGTCACAATTTAAAGGAAATTACTCTTTCTTGTAAATTGTAAGAATTCCAGGCAAGCTAAGTGTCGATATATCTGAGGCCTGTCTAGAGACGTCTCATTTAGTAAAAAATTGAATTGCTTCGATTTTACTTTAGTGCACAAGAAAAAGATGTAATGTTCAGTTTACATATAATGAAAACTGTAGGTGCTAACTAAAGTAGGTGCTGCTATTAATTTGCCTTTGCGATAATTTGAGGAGGTGATTTTTATTCGATTAAGACGCTTAATTATGATTTCCAAATGTAATGAATTATTGGTAATTACTATTAAATAAGTATTTCATGTAGGGGAAACCCGGCATAACCGGATACATGGGTAAAACCGTGACCTGCTATTATTTTTAAAAAGGTTTAAAATATCCCTGCGTCAATACCGCCAGCAATTCACGTCATTTGGATTAGTGCGTAAACAAAATATGGTCGCGATACATACGTGTTTTCTAAAGTTACGATACTTTTTGTGCTTGTGAGTGCTCTGATCTAATTTTCACCAAATTATAAACTTACTTTTTGGTATGAATTATGCTATTTGTCATGTATTAAAGTATGAATATATAAAAGGATTTCTCTCAATTCGTCATGGCGGTATCAGTAATCTGTAATATTTAAAAAATTGCATACTGGGGAAAAACCAGACGGGGTAAGTTTGGTTACCCGGTTTGACCCAGATGTGCACATGATACAAACGCATTAACATTATTAAAACAGTATTTCAGATAAACATTTCTTGATTGTGTTTCCTTATTCATACCGCGTCGTAATATTTTAATTTAAGCTTATTTTTAGACTCCAACGACATGCCTCGTAATTACAATAGAACCATAACACGGCAATCTTGGTGCATCCAGTTTGAACGAAGGTTGGGTACAGTGTATAATTTGCTCTATATAGGTAGGCCCATGAAAGCTGCACCCCCCAGGCCTCGGGGTAAAACCGTAAATTCGCACCTCTTCGTAAAATTCTTATTTTCGGGATTCTTTTTTTTTGTAAAAATTTAACGTAAGTTATTGTTTAAAGGGTAAATTTTTGTTTAATTATACTAATTTCAAAGTTATGCCATTTTATCCTTAAGGTCACCGCTTTACCCCAATCTCTCCTAAATAAGTAGGTAACTACATGTTTGTATTACATACAATAAAATAGTGAATTTCTTAACAGTAAATTTACATTTCACTTGATTTTTATTACAAAGGTTAAAAAAACAATCTTGTAGAAAAACTTAATTTGCAGAAAGGTGAATTTGATTTGTAAAAAATTGAATTTGAATCAATTTTTCGTAAATTTAAAATTAATTTTGCAGGATTTAACATCTTACCTTACGTTCTAAATACCCATCGCTTTAATAATGTGTCAAATGAAAAATGCTTTCTAATTAATAACCTTCAAACTTTTAAATTAAAATTGAAATTAGTGTTAAAATGAAAGTTTATTGCAAATGTAACTCACTTTTGTGATATCTTAACTATAATTTACACTACGAGTTTGATTCATTACCATAAGACAAGAGGTTAGTAGCAATTTGCTTTGCCTTGGTAGATTAAAGTGACAACAAATTCATTAAACGTTTCTTAAAGTTACTAACTTTCTTTTGCAAAATTCTTGCCTAATTTGCAATGCACAATGGTTCCAAATTTTTGACTTACAATCTATTTAGATATTTGTAGAATTGGAATTATTCGTGCAGAAGAAGTGAACTATTGTATATTCCTTTGTACAATTCCAGAATTATTATAAAAATTATGAGATTATGAAATTATTAGAAATTATTAACTCGTAAGAATTTCTCCAAAATTATTATAGAAATACTTATATTATTGGCGAAATATAGTTGAGAATATAGTAGGTACCTATTACTCGTGTTTTGCAATTTCAATAAAATTCTATAATAGTACAAATTTCTAAAGAGAGCCTAATTTATAGACAGTGTAAATTCATCAGCTGATATACGAATAAAGAATATAAAATCAGTTAAAAGGCGCAAATTTGATGAACACAGGCCAAAGTAAGTGACGAACTGATAAATCTCTTAAAAAAACACACGAAGCTCGTGAAAACCGGTTGTCGTATAGTGAACCGTGACCGACAAAGTGGAAAACATGAATGCTGTCGAAAATGGTCGGATGAATCAGGAATTTCCATACGTAATTGCAGCGATTATAGCATCGCGCAACTGGTGTCGTCGCAGCCTGGGCCGATGGTGGTTTCACCCTCGACGCGGCCCAACTAGAAACCGATCGACTACACATGCTAAATTTTTTACTCCTGCACCGGCGAACGGAGTGTCGAGCGTTTAAAATAGCATAAATTACAAAGGTATGTATTTCGCGGCAGATGCGAGGGTGGCGCGTGTCCAGGCAATATGGTCGTCAAAATCATCCCCCGCGTCATCGATGTCGAAGTAGCTCATTAACCGTGTTATTCAACACTTCTAATACCAATTTTGCATAATATCCTTTCCTCAAGCAGAAACTTTTTCACCCTTTCTTAGAGAGATTTTTTACTTTTTTCTCAAAATTTCAGACTTTCGTAATATATGTAATCTTATAATTAATGAGATCGCTGTAATTAATGGAATTAACGGCATGTGACGTTATTTAAATTATATTAATGAAACGTAATTCAGGCGACATACGCAAAAAGGGTTTACGTACAGTTTGAACAAATGACACTTGAACCCTTTTTGCACATGTCGCCTCAATTAGGGATACTGTCACTTCGTGCCCTGTCACAGTGTTAATTAAGCTAAATAATAACTATCTATCTATATGAAACGTCTAAATTAATATCAATTTTGTGGTAAAATATTCTGAAGACCAGAACCACTGAATTTTCAAATCCATCGTATTATACACCTCCAACAAACGCGTCACAAAATTCTACCCTTAATTCTCACTTCAAGAAAATATTCCATCGTTCGCAGTCCAAATAATTAGTTGAACTAATTTGAACTAATCTCAATTCTGTAGTAACAACCAGAACCATTGAATTTTCACTTCCAACGAAAGTGTCACAGACTTCCAGCAATTCTCGCCTCCAGAAAATATTCCACGCTCAGAACTAACTCGTTCAATTCATAGACGAAATCCAAGAGGAACCTCGAGATGATAGTACGTTCCTTCGTAACAATCTTCACCGCTTTGTCATCCGCGAGGGAGGCGCATTAGCGGCGTCCAGCATAATTGAATTCTCGAAAATGAAACTGGAAAGGGACAGGGGACGACAATTCCCCGTGGCTGCGGCGTGAAAACGTTTCACGCGAGGTAAAAAAAAAAAGGCCGCAATTATACAGTCGTTACTTCCACAAATTACGTCGCGAGGCGAACCTATCGCACGAAATCTACCCTTCCTGGTCCCCCGCCACCCTCGGCGCCCATTGATCGTCCCTGCAATTATTACGGTCCGTAGGGAGGAGGCAGAGGAATAGGGAGGACAGAGAGTGAGAAAGTGAGACAGCGTGGTCCCCGTTCCTGTTAACCTATGATTCACCTCTTAATGCGGCTCCTTCTGCTCGATTATTACGGCCACGAATTAAATGAATATGTACACGAAACTCGGGCTAACTCGATTTATACTCGTTTACGACGCTGCCTCGTGTATTTTCGTCTCCAGACGGCTCTGTAGACGGAGAATGTATGTAGGTGATTGAACGTGGAGAGGAATGTTTTCTATCGATGATTCACGATGGAATTTCTTTGTGGCATGATTTAATCTTGTTGCCGCTGTTATGTTTTAAGCACTGCGGCCATGAGTTCGGGTCGTCGTGCAAGACGGAAGAATATATGTATACTGAATCGAAATTGAAGGAATATTTTTGTATTGAAGTTAGATTTTCAAACAGTTAATTTATGCGTAATTTTCTTTTCGTTCGTAACAGTACCTACAACAATTTGTACAAATTTTTTGATCCCACGATTGAGCATGCGTTAACTAAAAAACGTTAGTAAAATGGTAACTCGAAGAATTAGAGCGAAAGAAAATCCTGGGTGGTGATGAAATTACAATCTTCCCTTAAGAAAAGTTCCGTACGATTAGAAATTAGAAATTACGTCAATTTCGAAAAGAATAAGCCAAGAAGAATGGCTTAATTAAAAGGGAAGAAGTGGCTGGATCGCATAGTGCACGAAGGAAACAGAGAGGGCCGAGAGTTCTCCGAAATTTTCGAGTGCACTCGTTGCACTCGAGACGACGCCGTTAGAAAAAGGGCAAAACAAAGGCTCTTTGCATTCACCAACATTGTTTGCGGCACTCGTGCGATCCCGAAGACCCGGCAGGAAGTGGTCTTCGCCGGTGTGACATAATGGCTCGAAGACGAAACGGGAGAAGATTTCGATTGAGCCTCGAAATGGCACGCGAGAAACCGCATCGTCACGGCGGTTAGGCAAATTAGCAAGCGGAGAAAGAAAGAGAGAACATAAATTCTACATGGTGGCCTGGGATCGTGCCGCCTCACGGGGGGTAGATTCATCGACATATGGCGTACGAAATTCCGGAGCTGGCGTCCTCCTTTTTTGCGCTGGTGCAGCGTGTACTTGCGTGAATATTAATTATACAATGTTGTCGTAGCCAAGAGAAAAAAATTCGAAAGAACTGTTCAGAACATTAGACTTTCATGCAATATTAATTCTACAGTGAATTACATCGCGGCATACTGACAATAGCTAAATAAAAAAATTGTTCGCATTTGCGATCCTTTTATCTGGAATTAGTAACAGCGGTAATTATGTAATATAGTGGATTTTACAGTGAATTTAATATTGCAATAGATCGTCAAAATGAAAAGAATGAAACAAATTTTCGATCCTTTTATCCAGAACTAATTATAAATTAATTTCAGATCAATGATTAATTAATTTACAGTCGATTCAATATTACCATAATGTCAAAAAATCGTTAGAATAAAAAAATGGAAAAAGAAGATGCAATGAAGAATATGCAAGAGATATGAAATCATTCGTACACCTTAATCCAAAATATAAAAATAAAGAATTATCAGATATGAAACACTCTATCGTAAAATTTTATTGAAATATATACGCGTAAATTATATGCAACCCAATTTCCCTATTCTTTCTGTAACTATTTGTAATAGTTCGTCAGTTCTCTATTTTATTTTGCATCCAAATGGATCCGCACTCTTGGAAACGAATAGATAAATGAATAAAAATGAATTAAATAAGTAAGAAAGCAAAAGGAATGAAAAGTAGAGCTGTGAAACGAGCCTACTTGGATCCCCGCGTGTCGACGTATCTAACGAGAGTAATAAACGAATTAAAGGAGGGTGTCCGTCGCGCCACTTTACGGGCCTGGTCTCGTACAGGGTAGTCCTTTTTAACTGGTTCAATTAGTCCATCCCTAGGTGGGGATCTTAGGTGGACTGACGAGAGCGCATCAAAAGCCACGGGAACATTTACGACCATGTACAGAAATGCTCGCTTTGTTCCTGGACGCCGCAAGATAAACATCTTGAAACCCTCTCTCTCTCTTTTGAGTGACTTCGTGCAATTTCTGGCTGCAACCATGCACCAACACCAAGCGTAGAACACGCTTTGTGGCTTTGCGTCGGACCACCGAAGACAAAGGCACCAACGACGACTACCTAGTACACGGAGGCGTGTTTATGACACCCGGTAGATAAGCGGGCTACCCCACCGATTATTTTGTCCTCGATGAATCCTTGATCGTATGTAGTACTTACATACGTCGATGAGAACCACGTGAATCTCAATCCTTAGGGACGATTTTTTGAGACGAATATTTGTGTTAGAACGTACTTAGAATTTTTAGTGCAAAATGATAAATTTATTTGTAACTAATATTACTTTTAAAGGAGGATGTTAAAAAAAAGTCAATTTTGGCATACGGCCGAAGCGAAAAATTTTTTTACAGCATGATTCTACGCATCCCAAGGAACGAAAAATGTAATTGGCATTTTTCCCGGAAATGATGGGAAAGTTATGAACAATGCGGTTCAAGGTAAGAGTACGACCATACTTATGGTCTGTTCGTAAATTAACCACTTAGAAACTCATATTGAGTATTACTTACAAAGATTGTTGTACATAAGTGTTTAATAAACACCAAAAATAATTAATGACAAATTAATCCAAACAAGGAATTCTTTGATGACACGATGCTTTTATTCGGAGCAATCAGAAACCAATAGTTATTTACTCTCGAAATGATAAAAAGATATAATAAACTATCGTAAATATAATGAAATAATCGTCATGACAGGGATACGATAAAAAAGTAAGACTCTAACAGAATTTGCATTTCTTAACTGTGTATCCACTATGAAAGCCAGAGTTCTGTCGAACTACGCGTAGGTTTAGAGACGTCGACTGTCCGCGTAGATGGAAATCCGCGTAGTTGGGAACCATTCCCCGGTTTTACGGAAAACTGAAGTCTGATCATCTGCACTGCGTGTCAATTGTCATATATTGTCGTTAGAATAATAACAAACGAAGTAGGTCGTGTGTAAAGACTTAGTTGTTTACTAAGAGACAGTGTTTGTCCAGAAAAGGATAGAATATGTATATGTCTCGGGGAGACAACAGTAAAAAAAAACTAATTTGTTGTTTCATAGCTATAACACATCTTCTTACAAGAAAAATAAACTTAGGATACGATAAAACGATAATCGTGCAGTAATTAATCTAATTAGCTATACGTAGGCTCATTCGGTTGTGTACGTGCATATTATTCACGCATACACATACCGTGAAACTGTAGCTGTGTAGCTCGCAGAGACACGCTTCTCGGTGCACTAGCTTCTTGTATGCAGCGACACTTAATTCACTCGAACGAATATGCTAAGTACGTAAATTGATTGGAAATCCGCGTATAATCGAAAACGCGTTGTTCGCTGTATTCCCTACAAGACTACAATCGCACAGTATAAGCGACGTTCGTCGAGGCACTCGTTCGACAGCCTGGTAAACACCGACTGAGGACGACTCGTCCTGCCCGATTTCTGATCGCTGTACGCTCGCAACTGTTCTAGGAAAAATTCTAGGCCCTAACTTCTTCGAACTCGTGATATTTCTTGCGAGCCAAACATAAGAAACGCAAGCCAAACATAAAGCTAGCTATCAAGTAAAGTAAAACTATCGCGAGTTGCTCTCGAGAGTATCTCTCGCGAGTGGACACTGCGTCTGAGAGTGGCTCTTACCTTGAACCGCATTTTTCATAACTTTCCCATCATTTTTCCGGGAAAAATGACAATTAGATTTTTCTTTTCTTAGGATGAGTAGAATCATGCTGTAAACAAATTTTTCGTTCAGGCCGTATGCGAAAATTGGCCTTTTTTTAACATCCTCCTTTTGCTCTTGCGAACGAAATTCATGAGTGCCCAGATCATCATTCATTTTGAACAAAATGATAAATACTTTAAAAGAGAATTGTCTGTTTCTTCGAAACTCATTTCACGTGAAACTTCATTTTTCTGATAAAATAATTGAACTTTCTTGTAATAAGGTCACACTTTAACTGTAATTTCATTAAAATTAATTAAAATGAAAAAATACACAGTAATGAAAAAGGACGTGAAATAAAGGGTTAAAATAAGTCTGCAGAAATGTACACGTTTCACAGTAAAATATCAAGTAAACGGATGAAAAAGAAAGTGTCCTCGAAGTGTGGATAGGTGCGTAGCACGAAGAAGAAATTCCCTAGCAGGAGCAGTCAGTGACAGAGCTTAACTGCCGGTGAATCTTCCCACACCAATCAAAGAGCACCCCTCGAACGCTTCCTCTTTCGCCGTTTCTCCTCTCACCCCCTCGTAATTCTCCCGGGAGTTATCTACCCCTGGTGTGTGCCTGGCCACCGCCTCTGTCTGTGAGTATACGCTTCTAAAAGCCCCTTAATTCCGTTCATTTGTACCGCTGCCATCCGTATCGAAGGTCGACCCAGCAGAGGGTTTGAACTGTCGTCATTCCACCAAAAACCTATGTGTTTCCATCGTGTTCATAGAAACCAATCGATCAATCAACTCTTTCCTCCTATCCACCTTCTTATACCTCCACTTACCTCTTCTTGACAAGATCTTCTTCTCAAGATAACTCTTTCTTTTCGAAAAACTACCTTTCTCTTTCTACTCAAAGTATAATTGCAACATTGTCTTCCTCTTTTTCCAATGAAAACTTCCAAGTCAACATTGCTCCGAAGTTTCAACTTCTCGGAGAATCTTCAACTGGTTCATGGATAATGGGTTTCTCGTTTTGTTCAATCAAGACAGGAAAGAAGAAAAGTTCTGGTGAATAGCTCGAGGCTCGGGTTCAACGTTCCTCAGATTACAATTTCAATGAGACGGAGTTTTCAACACGCTGGCTGTGTTAACAGTCTGTTAAAGCAGTAACGATTCGATTCGCGAGACACTCGAGAATCGTATTCACACGAGCACACTCGAAGGTCCGAGTAAACGCGAACACGGGATGTTTATGGGGCCGTATTCGGACTGGTAGCGTATTGCTCCGCTCAGCATGGGGCATGTTAGAGGCGCACCCGTACCCCCATGCTGTCAGTGAAGTGCCCCGTCCTCCCTTACCAATCGCTTATGTATATCCATGGGAAAAATATTGGTTTATTTGGACGCTACAAGACGCATTCGCGTAGAATATTAGACGTTTTGCGGTGAGTTCGTTCTACTAGCCAATTATTACGAGGAAAATCGTGGTAAAAGATTCTTCAGAATTTCTCCAACTTATTGGTGACAATTTTCACTAAAATTGAACTGGAAATTTTGAAATGAAGTTCGGATTTTTCATTTTCGAACGATAATCGTGGAGAATGAGACTTTTTGCAATTATTATCAATCATTTCGAGATACTAGTAATCGATGACAATAATGTTTCCGAATAAGTGAGGGCGTTTTTAGGGGCGCAAATATGCGAAAGTCACGAGTGGCGTTTTCCGAGGGAATGTGCCATGGTGGACACGTGACCACCAGGTTCGACACGTGGTTTGGAACGCCAGGTGGTCCTCCTAGCGTCACGCACCACATCGTTAAACGGCGATACCGTGATAAGGGGCCACGTGGGGGTTGATGCTCCCCGCGAAGAGACGTTTTTCCGCAACCGTCTTATCACGTCGATCTATGGACCCTCTTGATCTCCTCGAGCTTTTTTTTTTTGACAAATGGAAAGCGTGCCATTCCGTGGTGAAAAATGAAAATCCCGCATAATAGGTACGTCTCTACTTTTGTCAAACGAAATAATTACACAAAATTTACACGAAATTATCAAAAATTCTCCTCAATAATATCTCTGTGGGATTCTACTCGTATTGTTCGTCGAGGAAAGACGATGAAAAGAATTGTATAATCGAGCGTAAAGCAGGATGTTCGAGTGAAATCGTGGGAGGCACGATCGAGTCGATCGTAAACGAAAATGAATGCCTTAATTGTATGCCCGATGTGGGCGATCTGACGAGCCAATAGGCCATGACATGACCGATCAGTTTACCTCTCTCCTAGGCATTATTTCCCGGCGTCGAGATTTTCACTATCTTCCTATCTTTTCCGACGAGTTCACACGAGTCACGGCCACGCAACACGAGGGGGGATGACGTTATATAATGGGGGATGATTGCCGTTTGACGAGCCCCTTTCGTTTTCTCCTTAATTCACCAACGATAGGGTTTCCTAGTACCACTTTTATTAACGACGAGTAGAACATTTTTCGTCACTGACGAAAGAAAATCCTTCAAGATTTTTCTATAAATTTTAAAATATTGATTTCTTTTCAATTTCGTTTACTTGTAATTTTAAATATTTAAAAATTTTTAAATTAATACAAAGAAAAAAGGTAAACAACAATAAATGCAAATAATTAAAAGACAAGCTTATTCAATTTTTAAATGGTAAAGCAACTTATGGACCACCCTGTATTAGTCACTCGAATACAGAAATGTTACATCTAATAGAAATAGAGCTCCCTTAGAAAAAAAAATTGAAAATGAAGAATTCAACGGGTAATTGAATAAATATGGACCACTTGAAATTTTATATCAATACTGAACCTATTATCGACGTTTCCATTCGAGAATTAATACCCAAAAGTTTGAGGAACAAAAAATTTTCTAAAAAATTTCTCTCAAAATTCTTACGTTCCCTGCAACGTATAGCGGTACTGAACTTCCAACCGATAGTGTACACTGTACATTTACAGAATACAATCCGTACACTGAAACAAAGCACGAAAATTCCTTTTAAATCATTCAGGGCCGTCGAAACGGCCAACAGAAAAATCAGGATCGAATCCAGGCCAGTGTCAGAATCCTATTATGGACTTATTAGGACGTCTAGGTAACCGCCCCATATGCTGCTTCAAAAACCCATACCAGACTCCCATATAGAATTACCAGAGAGCATCGTCTCCCTCTTCACCGTCGAATTCTCTGTCTGTCAGTGCTCCGGATAATCATTTTACTTTAATAGACTCTGATCGGCCATTCACCGCTAGAGACATGCTGTTTGCGCTTAGGGGCGCGTGCCAAAGATTGAAAAGAAGCTCCCTAGAGAGCAGTTTCCCGTGACTTCGCGAAAAATCTCGATCGTCCGTCCGTGTTTTTCATCTAAAATGATGTACGAGTAGATTTTCTAAACATTTCGCACAGACTGACCGCTTTCACGCGGTTCAATTCGAAGTGGCTGACGCGTGGGTGAAGCACGTTGTTGCTTCCGGATCGATCTTGACTGGTGTCAAGAGGATTTCCAATGTTTCGTAGAATCTTTGTGCGCCTTTTGTCGGAGATGGACACGTGTGAGCGTGGATTGGAGAAAGAACGACGTTGATCCATCACGGGAAGGCTTGTTAGGGGCTATTGTCGCAAATATAGAGATTCTGCCCTATTTTTGCCGATATTTCCGGATTTTCTAATTTTCCGATAGGACGAGAATTTATGTTTTATTCTATGCAAATTATTCCACTCGATGCTCAGTTATTCCACTTATTTTATTTTATTTATTCTACACAGGTCATTCCACTCAATCTTTTTTTTCTTTAATTTAATATTGTTGCATCTTAACGCAAGCTAAATTCGCTCCGTTCTTCTCCTATAGAAAGCGGAGCGTTGCATCGTCAAATGAAAACGATCTCCGCTCCGTTTTTTGTCTAAATATTGAAAATTAAAAATTTAACATTCTTTGAATTTCCTAAATTTTGCTACTTCGTTCTTTTTTAGCATCGTTACTAAATTCCCTCCTTTTTTTCTCTTATAGAAAGCAAAGCATTGCGTCGTCAAACAAAAACAATCTTCGTTCCGTTTTTTGTATAAATATTGAAAACTGAAAATTTAACGTTCTTTCAATTCCCTAAATTCTGCTATTTCATGTGATTTAAATAATCATTCTTTTTTATAGTCGTTGAGTCTCTGTGATGAAACGATTCAGGAATTGCTGCTTTTCTCGATACAGGGCGGTGCAGCGTGAATTAAGAAGTCATTTTCAAATCGATTCTCAACGGTCATAAGCGCATCAGAAGGATCCCTCGTGCCGAAAGGATTACAGGCTTGATTATTGACACAAGGGGTTGGTCGGTCTTAGGCGGAGCCCCTTTTTCGCGTCTGGTGACACCCTATATGTTTGAACACATTTGTTGATAACCCCTTCACGATACCAGGCGTATTGAGTTACAGGGATTTATAGGAGTACAAATAAAGGATGCGTCGGAACATTTAGGGCGCAACATTGATTCCCATACCGCAAGATCTCGTTGAAAAAACTCTTAAAAGGACATTCAAACAAATTTACTCGTCTTGATTCGAAAAATTAGAAAATTCATCTGGACACTGTCATACGTGACCAATTTCAAACGATGACCAACAATTTTCTATTTAACACACGCCCATTTCGAAGCGGTCTTTTTTAATTTATTAGAGAGCCAGATTGGGGTCAGTTTTTAAAAATTGCAAAATTTATATCGTCCACGCGTGCCAAGCATCTAGTGTAGAGGATCTTCTCAGCGGGACGTCGAACAGTTTAAACGGCGGGCAAATTTAATTTATGCAGTATCCTAAACGGCTACCAACCCCTTTGTACTGCCGGTCGAAAAAGTGGTCGCGTGTGTTCCAACAAAACGACGGAAGCAACGACACTTTAATGAGGAGGAATAAATGATCGAACCCCTTTTGTTCTGCGATCACATTATTTTCTCCTGATGGCCCTCTTTGATATTCTAAAGTTAAAAAAAAAAGTGAAAAGATTCCATATACATTAACCCTTTATCACACGGATACAGCACACCCTTTATTGCAATTAAAGAACCTTATATTGCCCAATCATGAAATTTAAAAAAAATATAACAAAGTGTAAAATTATAAAATTTTCGTCATAGTTAAAGGGTGAACGAAGCAGAAGCGGAGAAATCTAGGCAGAGTCAACTGCTAGCACCAATTTCAACAAAATAGACTCTATTCCATGTGATATCCTAAATTGAGACAAACTGGACAGAGGGAAAACGATTAAGTGGAAACCTGAAAAAAGCGCATCTTCCAAGAACCAGACAGAAGAATACAAATTCCTTCTACACGGTCGAGTCTCCAACAATCAGACACTTCCTCCATAGAGGCTAATAAGACCGACGAGAAACCGTTCGATCACGTCGTCCCATCCAAAGGTGACGTCCAAAAACGTCACAAACCACCAGCAGAACGAGCGAGCAGAAAACGTGAATAAAAGAACCTGTATATAAAAAAAAAGGAAGCCAACGTATATAGGGAAAAAAAAGGATTCGAGTTGAAATGTCGTCGATCCAGGAACGCGATAAGTCATAAATAGACGCATAGGTGTAACAACTTGTGCACGCCTATCCGGTGAATTTGCAGCTGAGAGGATACGGGTGCCCTAATGGCCGAAAATTCATCGAAAAAATTTATAATGGTGACCAACGAACCACCCCGCGGTGGAATTGAGACGAGCAGTCAGGTAAGCAGAGAAAGAAAATATAAATGCTCCCGTATCGTGGAAAGATTTTACACGACGATAGGGAGGAACGTATATATTTTTTTTCCTCTCTCCCTCCATCTCCACGTGGTTTGGCCAATTTAAATCAATTTAGCTGCCACCCCCCTGCTTAAACGAGCCTCAATTGGCGCACAATGAAAATTTCTTCGGGGGTTCCTGAAACAGGGGACCCAGGAAGACTTGGAGCACTTAAATCTTTTTAGCTACAGAGCGCAAGGATCCAAGGGATATTCGAGTTGAGAGGCAGGATATCGTTTAATCGGACGTTTCTGATTAAGGGTTAAGGGGTTACACCACCTTGTCGATCTTACAACATCGACAAAATTACTTTTTACTATTTTTATTTGTTAGAGTAAAAGGTTTTTTTGAAATTCAAATAATTGGCGAAGTTGAGCACTAAAAAGGGCTCGTTGTCACTGAGGACTTATGTCAGGTATAAAGGCCTGTATTTGAAGTCTTTTCACTAACAGTAAGTGACGCTTAACATTTCTCTTTTTATGTTTCATATGTCAAATAATCGACGAATTTACAGCGCTAAAAGGGACTGCACGTTAGGTCAGGTATAAAGGTTGCATTTTTAATTTTTTTGACAGACTATATTAGAAGTACCGTTGCAAACAGCTGTGTTTAGTCTCAAAGACCAAACTTGCAGAATTTATTATAATATTAAATTAACAATAGTAAGTATACTAGTCGGTTCTGACTAAGGGTTGAGGATTTCAAATGGTTGAAATATGAGGAATGAAAAATGTATATATTTTTCATTCGTCAAATGGGGTGGAAATAGGAAAGACGAAGCGTTTAATTTGATAGAAATGAAAATGATTCGACACGTGATCAGGAAGGCGATATCGATTGCTCCCTCGTTTTGCTCGCTCGTTACGAAGTTACCTCGAAGCTCTTGATGGGATGCGAGCGTTGTGTCGCAGCCGATAGCAGATAAGATCCTGTTTGTGGACTTAATGAATGTGAGAGAATCGAGAAGATGATGGGCAGGTAGAAACCGTGTGAAAGTGGGAGCAATTGGTGGATTTTAATCGCGGCGACCGTAATTGTTCGATTAAATGGATAATCAATTCCCGAGGCTATTTTGATTGTATGAAAATTCTTATTTAATGATTCACTTCCTTTTCATGTCTTTTTTCTGCTAATAATAAATTTTAACGTACTTCGATGATTTTGTTGATTAATCTTTTCTTTTCAGTTTCGACTCGATTCTTCCTTCGTTCCTAACTCTATCAAAACAGAAAGGCTGTTGCTCTCCACGCAGAAAATCCCATCGTCATAAGCTGCACGGAAGCATATGTCACAACACCCCAGGGACATCTCTCGAAGGGTGGTTTTTTTCTGTGAACGAACCCTTGATTTAGAGGGCGTGTTTTCTAGGGTAAATTCGGTCAAACGCGAAACGTAATGGCTTCCTCTCGCGTGAAGACAACCTGATCGACTTAATCATCAAAGGATTAGCCAAAGCCACGAATGATAGCAAAATAACAAAATTCCTTATTTTATAAATATTCTTCGTAATATTTTTGATATAAAATTTTTCATAATATTCTTCGAGAATATTTCTAAAATATTTAGATTTAGAATAATTTTATCACAGCGCAATATGTGCGCAATGCGTGTGGTTTCTACATAGAATGGTTGATTTTAATGATCGTATTTCAGGAAATATCATTGAATCGTTCGAGATCGTACTATCGATACGAGGACAATGCGAAACTTTTGTATCCGTCTTCGCTCTCCCGATAATCTGTAAAGATGACGTGACTCGCGCTGAGTGAATTACAAAGTTCACATCAGATCGGATCTCAGACCCAGAAGGCAGCAGCTTCTCTTTGAAAAACCGGAAGCAGCCGGCACGAGCCGAGAGATGCGAGCGGGTTACCAATGTTCCGACACCGCTGCTCTTGCCTCATCTGCCTTCTATCCAGGTAAGAATTTTCCTGTGTGAAAGCTGCTGCACGACAAACATCATATTCACCGCTATATTTCATCTCCCTCCCGGAAGATGAAAATTCGAAAACGGCACTCGCGGCAAAAAATTGGAAACGTTTGGGAATTTGGTGAATATGAATTTGCAAAATTTTGTAAATTTGGTAAAATAAATTTTGTAAATTTGGCAAATATAAATTTTGTAGATTTGGCAAATATAAATTTGCAAAATTTGGCAAATTTCAATAAATACCAGAACTGAGATTGAAAATGGAGAATCAATTAATTTCATTGTAGGTACTTTAAGTACCTACCTATTACTTGAGTATTTGAACGAAAGTTGATCTCAGTTTAGTCTCGATGGATAAATAAAAAAGTTGACGATCGTTAATTAAATAACAAATAAAGCTGCGATTGGTGGGCAAATAGTAAATTTCAAAAGTAAATAAATAGATTATGAAAGGACTAAACCAGTTTCGAGACGAGGTAATTCCGAAGTGGTACTTGTTTAATTTTTAACAAATACACCCAATTCTGTTTTTACACGGTTTTCATTTAACACGGTCTAGAAAAATAAATTCAATCTCCTTTTTACACATTTTCATTCGATATTTCGAGTGATGATAGTGATTTTGAACCAGTCTTACGCAAGACACTATCGCGGAACACTATCGCTGTTTTCAATTTTTAATTCCTGAATTCGTGATCATTTTTAATTTACATATGTTACTTTTACTTTAAGAATTCAATTACCTTTTGTTTTCATAAAATAAACTGTGCATGAATGCACATACAAATCAAATTTGCCTTTTTATAAAGACCCTTAATAAAGTTTTTTGTATGAATCCTTATATTTTAGCTATGTTTTACAGATTTTAAGGATATGGAACCAATCCCCTATTTTTCTATGTATGTACACGATGTCTTTTTTTACACGGTTTTTTCTGGAACGTATCTACCGTGTAAAAACAGAATTGGGTGTACTAAATGCATTTTATCCTGTTTCGTGGGAAGTTGACTAGAGCATGAATGAACACTTAGCTCGGAACAGTTTTGTGGTGTTCGAAGAGGCTCCGCACGTGGGTGACAGGTGATGGAATATTTAAGCGCGATGAGCCACCTCCTATGCGCTACTGTTAAAGGCACGCGACGTGCATTCTATGCAAATGGCCGGCAGATGCGCGGATAACGCCGAAAATTTGTCCTCGAACGGTACAATGAGTTATCGCCGCCATTTTCTAACATTCTGCGCTTAGTAAACGCGACACGTAAAGTGAACGAGTCATCTGAACCATTAAATCCAAGTGAAATACAATATGCAAACACTTTGCGTTTCTTACGATCTAACCAACTTTTCATTGTATTATAATTATTATATATTTTCTGAACTAGTTGAACTTTTGCAACTATTTCCTTTTGATTCTGTATTCTAACAAGTTTGTCTCGTAAAATAAATAAATAAAAAAAACTGTACATTTTTATAATTCCTCATTGTTCATCCCCTAAACAAATAAATAATATAGGTAGGAAATAACTTTTCCATCGAGCGAACAGATCGTTTTTCCAGATTAATCCCTCACACGATGTTTCATCACGCTCGAATGTCAGAAACGTCACTCTATCATAATCCACACTTTTTACGGAGGGATCTGCCCATAAAAATTGCGAATCGCTCAGCGAGAAGCCATAAAAATCCGGAGACACCTCGTCGAGTTGGTAACAATGAAATACGAACGATGGTGGGGAAAAAAGGAAGGCAAAGCGAAAAAGCCCCGAGTAAAACGTCCGAGTAGGCGCAATTTTTTCGCGATATTTCCGTAATAATTGTCGAGTTGCGCTTGTGGAACCAGCGCGGGTATCGAGGTTCGCCAGCTTGGAAACGGAATGGCGACCGGCAAAGAGATAGTGTCACAGACAGAAGCGTACTTCCAGCTACCTGTGTGCAAGTACCGACACGGGAACAAGTACAATAGGCCAGTTTCGGGGACAATAGCCGTGGCCAACAATCAAATCAGAGCGCTATCAGCTCGACCACCCACCCCATTCGCGTTTATCCTTTGATCCGCTCGCTTGCTCGCTCGCTCGCTCGTGCCCCAGCAAACACTCCTGATTGCACACCCTCTGTGTTTAAACAGTCCCGAACTCTACCTTCACCACCCCTCTCTCTCTCTCTCTCCCCTCTCCCCCTTTCTCTCTCTCTGTCTTTGTTGCTCTCTGTCTCTGTTTAGATCGCTGGTTCTCCTACAGTCTCGCTTTTTGCACTCCTTTCTTTCATCCCTTTCACCTCTGTTACCGATTCTTCTTCTTCCTTTTAACTGGGCATGTAGTTAGCCTCAGCCATTTTTCTAAGCCTAGCCTTGGAGTTACCGCTATTTAGTTTAACGTGAATCTTGGTTCAACAGATCAGATGTTAACGATTCTCTACTGAGTTCCTTTGATTAGTGACCGAGATGAAAATTGTTTCAATTGTGTCTTTTAAATCTTTATGAAGGCGAAACTGCCGAACGGTAAGAATGGAACCGAAAAGCAGCGGAGGAAGAAGTCAGGTTATGTGCCAACAGAATCGGTTCAGACTATAGATGCGTTTTTGGCAAATCGTTGGAACGTAAAGGCAATTGGACACAGTTTAAACCCGACAAACTCGATAAATAATTATCGAATATTGTTCTTCGAAGTTTTTCTCTGCGCAGGATAGTCTGATTGCCTGTTCCTAGACTAAACCCCTCTCTTCAACCCCTTGACGCCATGGATCTCTCCCCGCGGCGGTGTTTAAAGTTCTTTCTCGAGAAGGGGAGGGGTGAGAGAGACATCAGCCGGTACCCAATGTCTACCCTTTGACCGACTATTTCTACGCTTCTCTCCTACGAGACAATGTCCCACGAGCGTATTGATTCGTGAATTAGGAAGTTACTGCTAGAGAAAGAAACATCTCTGCGACTAATTAAGGGACGTGTATGGCACACCTGTGGACACGTGGTAGGAAGTGAAGCTATCGCGAACACGTGCCCACGTTACGAATCACACGTGCGGTTAAGTTAAGGAAACGCATCGTTTCCCAGCAGAGGTGACGAGAATGCATTTGGAAATTGGAGAACGAATTTTTCGTCGATCTTATCGCAGTTAACCGACCTAACTGGAGAAACTTGGATACATTATCTATAATTACAACGAGTAGGTACGTCAAACATGCACCTTAAAAATACGACGATAGACGTTGAATTTCTTGAATTGGGGACAATTCAGTGTAAGTTAAAAATCTCAATCTACAGCCTTTTCCTTCGGAAAAAGTCGAGTGGAAGTTGAATTTCTTCGAATAAGGATCTCTATAGGGGAGAGTCGGGGAAACACGAACGCGGGGTAATGGCGAATTCGCATATATAATGGTGTTAGAAAAACATGAACAATTCCTCCTTTTGCCACATGATTGCTCGTACCGAATGTAATGCCAGGCCGCCAATACAAAACAGTTGACCAATGCACACTGATCGAGGTAAAAATTATCGAAGGTTTTTGCACCTCTTCATCTAATATTTTGAAGAAAGTAAAGTAACTTATAGCTTTTGCATTTATAATTATCCTAGTACTAATGTTTAAAAACAGAAAAAGTACAAATTGAGGAATAATTTAAAACCAGTATATTTTTTATTTGATGTTTTTAACTTAAAATTCTCTCTATTGTTTTCGTTTTTCATCTTATGGGGTAATGACGAACGAATTGCGTGGGGCAATCTCGAACGTTCGTCGTGATACCGAAAGACTGACCAGAAGTAAAGTAGTGAGAAATTTTGAAAACTTTCAAGAGAAAATAGACGAAATACGAAAGACGAGATACTTTGTATATAAATAATAACAAAGTTATTACCCTCGCAATACTTTGTTTTATTCAACTTTTTCGTTAGGTGTTCGCAATTCCCCGACTCTCCCCTATCAATTGAAAATCTCAATCTACCGCTGAATAAGCCGCAACAGCGTTTAATTAAAGTTACCAGGCGACGCGAGCCAAGGATTATTAAACGACTACGTCCTTCCTCAGCTAAATAGGTGGGAACCGCGGTAACTCCTCAATTCCGAGGACGCGTTCACCTCGACAGATATGTTTGCGTCGTGGGTTCAGGTTCGATCGAAGCGTAACGGGCCGTTGTCTTGGATGCGGGTACCTGGGGTCTGAGGCAAAGGGATGGAGAAGGTAGGAAGTAGGAGGATTCTACCAGGGACACCCCCTTAAAGCGTCGCGGCACCAGCTGATTGCTAGCTCGCTACGATTCCGTGTGATCCTTCCTTACTCGTCCTCCTTAAATTGTATCAATTTACGGGAACAATCTTGAAAATCTCTACGAAATTTCGGATATTAGCGCCGCAGCCCTTTTCTTTCGTATTAAATTCAAAAATATCCAAAAATTCAATTGCTTCTTCAAATTAAACATTCGATGCTTCGACAGAAACTTAACAAAGCTCTCTGCAACGGTGAAGCTACCAATTATTTCCACCAATTTACACAATAATCTCGAATATCTCTAGAAAATACATTTCTCTCGCATAAATCTGAAAAATTGGAAAAACTGAAATAGTCGTAAAATCCCCGAAAATTCCTTTTCTAAATGACACGTTCCGTGGTTGAACAGAGAGCCGATAAAGCACTCCGCAACAGCGAAGCTCAAATAAAGCAGTTATCCAGCAATCAGGACATTTCATCGAACTCGAAAAGCGAGTTCACGATCGCATCGAAATCGCAGGCGTGGTAGGGGAAAAACATCAATAGCATGAAATCGAGGCCCCAATTCCTGAACACGAGCAATAAAGGCCTCGACCACGGTTGGAGTGGTGGTGGTTGGGCACGGTGATCGATTCTTCGGCAGGTCGAGAGGGGTTGCTGGCTACAATTAGCCACCCTCTGGCACACGACGATGGGGAACAGAGCGGATTGGTCGGGCATGGCCACTCCTATAGGCGTTTCCTCACACAGGCCAGGACTAACCACGATCGTTCTAACCATCCAACAGCGGCAACGTGCTGACTCCGGCTAGTACGCGTCTGAGTGGAGGCGCCTCAGTTCACGTAGCGACTCCGTGTCGCACGCATCGACACGTAGTGTTTCACGCGTATCGCTAAAAAAAAAAAAAACGCCTCTACATCTTGGAGGAGAGCTTGTGCCATTGTCGTCAGAAGAGATCGTTTTAGTTGCTTAGAGAAGAAGTTAAGATTAAGAAGCAAAGGTTCCGCGATTCAGAAGATCTGTGGATTTTGAAGACAGTTCTGATGTCAGAGTGTTTACGAGGGACGATGAAGAGACGAAGTTAGGTCTGGGTGATATTAGTTGATTGAAGAAGATTCTGGGTCAGAGTCAGTGAAGTGTCTGAAGATTAGGGACAATTGTGAGTACTTCTGGTAACGGTGCCACTCTTCTAGGAAGCAGCTGTGACTATGGTGGTGCTGTAAGTATCCGACATAATTTTTCTTTACTCTTTATTTAACTGAAAGTATTTGTTCGATTTAGTTCGTTACGTTGAGGATCAATTGATAAGACTTCTAAGTCTTCTTAGGAAAACATCGTAAAAAATTGATACTTTTGGAGCCTAGATGATTCTCGAGGTTCTTTTTCACACCGAAATGAGATGTTCACATTTTTGAAGTACCCAAGATTTTTCAGCTTCTTTTATTTCATTTTAAAATGGAAAATTCGAGTATTCCAACGTAATTCGGAGAATGGTGATGATGAGTTAGGCAGGTAGTTAGCGATAATTCAGGAAGTACGGGGCAGGTGGCGACCATTTCAGCATCGATTTCTCTTCCTGGACGAGCAGTGAGATTTCCCTAGTATCTAATCAGTGGGCGTTCTGCGGGTTTCTCATTGGTGTGTGGGCGTTATCACGGAGCCGGATTGGTCGATGGGTATTCTACATAGAGCTGTCTAGCTTACATGCGCAGCTCGAGCCTCCGTAAACCAGGCTCTGAATTGTGCAAATCTAACGGCCGCCACTTCGCAATTTTACGACAAACTTGCTTCGTAAATATTCTCTTAAATTCGTGCTTCTCGATTTTACAGATTTTTCTCAGGCCATCAATGTCGTATCACTTCAATTTTGATTGTCATTTGATAACATAGAATTTCCTCCATCTTTGTTCGACGTAGAAGTACGATTTCTCAGAACTTGGAACATTATGCGTGGAATAACTTAGATTTCGCAATGTATTTGAAGCGAAATGTTTTTTCTATGAATTTCGTATGGTTGTATCACACTTCACGTGCCACTTTTTACCAGAAAGAATCCCGGATTATTTAACCTTCGAAAGGATCGCAGGGAAAAAAGAAGATAGTCTATTCGTGAAAACACGATTACGAATGGGACCGTGGCTCGCCATTGATCACGGTCCAACACCTCGAAGACAGATTAAACGAATGTCCGCGGGTAAAACGATCTCCCTTTATCTTCAATCTCAAGAACGTTCTCTCCCTGTCCGCCGCGGTGAGGAAATCTTCGAACCCACTCTCCTATCCTCTCTTCTGCCTTCAGCCAGGATCCTTTTATTCGCTGGCGGCCAAATGGAAGCTGACAGTTTACCAGGTATTAATTATGCCCTCTTCTTCAAGATAATACTCCCTTTCGTCACCCTCTTCTTCAACTCCAACTCACTTTTCGCTCATTTTCTTCTTCAGAAGTTTCACAGTGAAGATAAAACTTTGGAATTACTCTCCTGAAATACCTTTCGCGATAATTTTCTGATAATCCACTACTCTTCGAAATTACCTCGTAGCTACACTCTTTTTTAAATTATTCTTCACGATAATTATCCTATGATCTACTACTATTTCCGCTCAATCTTCTAAATAGAGTCGATAAATTTAGGAATAAAGCACAGAAAAATGTTTCGTACATTCAACTTGAATTTCGAAATTCTATCTTTCTGTTCGTTCGAAAATACCTATGCGTAAAAGAATCTTCAGTTCGATTTCATATGATAAATAGAGTAACCACGAGGGAATGAAAAATGAAGCTTGTTCGATATTACGACGATTTATCGAATGAGAAAATTGCTGAGAAGGAAGAGTGATACGATGGCATGAGTCATTCGTGAAAATTATGTCACAGTGATTCGTTTTCCTTTTTCTTCTCCTTTTCCCTGGTCTCGTGACCACGGGAGTGTTTGTTACGGCGCGTGAAGAATGAAACGATTCGCGCGATAAAGGGGGAAAAAAAGAAGAGGAGTCTCGATGAAACTCGATGAACCTCAATGAAGCGCGATAGGACGAAAGAAAACCGGTCCAGCTGGATTTTTGTAAGTCAGGTTTTTTGCACACTCGAGTAAATCGAGAAGAAGAGGACGGAGGCGGGAGATAAGAGGAGAAAAAGGGTGAAGAGGAGGATGAAAGGAAGAAGGGGAGTTAACGTGTCGTTTAGACGCTCCAAATTTAGAGAAACACGCGTTTATCCTTATGAAAAACCGCTGGCCGCCGATTACCTGCACCTGCAATTAATCTTCTTTTCTTTATTAACGAGCTCGACGCCGCCTTTACTTCCTTCGGGAGAATTCATAACAGGATCGTTTTGCTTTACGATTTAACTTGATTGCTCTCCTTCGTCGATTCGAGATGAATGGTCGTTGAAAAGCTTCCTCCATTTTTCTTTCTTTTTTTCTTTTGTAATATTCTAATGGCGAGCCGTGGTACCGAGAGGTGGAAATGTGAACAAGACCGCGAGAGTAAAAGTTTTTCCCGTTAGTAACAAGTAACGGAATGCTTCTCGCGAATGTGATAATCCGCGGAAATGTTCTGCACTCCGCCTACACTGTGTATTTGCCAGTGTAATCACACGAAACGAGGAAAAACCGGAATTCTTGAGTTGCTGGTTATTATTCTGCTGATTTTTCCATTGTATACGTTCTTCGTCAAGAGCCTCGATAACTTGAAAATGGAAGAAAATAGGTTTCTATTGCCATGTATTGAAGAATTGTTCGTTAACTTCATTTTGCAAGTATATTAGACTATTCTTATGTAAAAGAACTACTTTTCTTAGTTATATAAAAATTCGATGATTAAAATCTAGTCATCTGGTAGGCTAATCCTTTCAATTACAAATTATTTAAGATCATCGGAAAAATATTACATTTTTAATTCATACATTGTGATTTCATACATACATAACTCGTTCTCTTTTATATCTCCGAAAATTCTCGTCTCAAGTCTTAACCCTTTCAGTTCTAAATTGTTCAACAGGTCTAGAGAAATGTTAGATTTTAATATTTTGGAGACCACTCGTCTCAGGGACTATGTATTTTGAATCTTTATTTCACTATCGTAGCTATGTGGAGAATTTGAGAAGATCTAGTATTCGAGTACTTTTAATTAATATTGCTCCCATAAAATATTGCAAAAACCATGAAAAATATGCATCATAAAATAAAATAATTATATTGGACCTATTTTAAAAAAATACAATTACCAAGTAATCTGAGAGATATTATTCTCACGAAATATCGTAAAAGACCGTAACAAACAAATGTAAATCACGAGATAAGATAGTTATATTAAATTTCCCTCTGCAACACAATGATTTAAAAGATAAAATAGCCAAGTAGCCTGAGAGAAGTATCGGTTTAAAGCCATGCCTGTAGTGAAGAATTAACACATCTATCACCAATTTTCAAGCCAAAAAAACCCACAATAAAATCCTTCATAAACCGCTTCATCCTTCCCCCAAAAATAAACCTAAAACGCTACCACCAGAAAATCCCACACCATCCGCAAGCTTCCTCGCGAGAATCGGTCTCGCGAGTCGAAGGGCGCTAGCCGCGGGAATTAACTCGTTTAGACGTAATCTCGGGGGACGATCCCCGCGAGGCTAGTCGCGACTCATCGAGTCAGGGGAGGAGAAGAGAAATCTCTGGTCACCGCGGCTCTCGCGTGATATTTTAGCGGGCTCGCGGTATCAGCCTTAATATCTGAAATTCTGAAGGCGCCCATACCGACCGAGGGAAGAAAGGACACTGGTGGTGTATACACACATAGAGCGTTCGCATGGCTCGAGGCCTCCTCGAACCGCAGGACAATCTCCTCGCAGCATCGTCCGCCGATGTATCATCTTACGCCGGTGCTAAAGGCGATGACTTTATCACCGATCCGGGCAATCATTCACCTAGGCTCACTCCACGCTCGTTCTCCTCCTCTTCGCGCCGTCCCTTCTCGCGTCCAGGGGAACGCTTTGCGTGCCGGGGCTGCCTTCCTAGCGTTCTCTTTGCCCTCGCGGCATAACGGATCGGCCAAGTCCAGGCGAAATGCCCGCGCGTGTGAAATTATCGCCTCGAATTCGCGGATCTCCGAGAGAGAGGAGACTCGAGCTTGCTCTCCAGAGGTAGCTGATTTCTACCAGAATTAAATGCTACTATTCTCCGCTACCCTCTTCTCATGGGAATACTTCCGACGGGTGAAGGTTAGCGTCGATTCGTATGATCGGTGTGGTTTCATGCTTCGATGGTTCGTTCAGTCTTCTGGAGTTATTTGTGAGCCGGTTTTTGTTTGAGGAAGATGATGGGGGAGAGAGACTTTGTTGCTGATGGAGGAGTGGAAAGAATTGTCCTGTGCAAGAAAGAGAGTTATGCTGCAATAGTAGCGTTCTGAGATTTACGGCTTTTACGAAAAGTAGTGCTTCGATAGAAATTGCGTGATTAAGGTTGTCATTCCTTTATTTGAACTTATTAATACGAAGTTGGTGTTTTATTTCTGTTTAATTTTCTGCGTGCTTAAATCCGGAGTTTGGATTAGAACAGAAGCTTTACATTTCATTTAGGACTATTTTACTTGACCAAACATATGCTTTCGTACATTTTACTTGCATTAAAGAGTTGGAGGTGAAATCTCATTTTTCAACATTTTGTGGCATAACTCTTTTTTGAACTGAACCCCTCAATTTGTATATCCTGTCTTGTTCAGTTACTTGAAAAACCAATCATTTTCTTTTCTATAATTGGATAATAGAATGTTTGCACCAGTCACTGCAAAAGTTTAGTCAAAGGACAGCTATCATAGAAACACCTATATTGCTTATTTTTATTCCTTAAATCTGAATAGACCCTTTCGAACATTACAAAATTCAGTTTTATCGACAAAAAATCCCCAAGTAAAGTGTAATGTTTCTTCCGGTACCTACTGTACTGACACATTTAAAACAGAACTTTCAAAATTATTTACAGATTAAACTTTACATTAGAAAAACATTCGATATTTTGATAGAAAATTTTAACGTAGAACGTATCATGCTATGATTACGTGAAATATTAATATTAATATTTTCCACATTTAGTATTGACATTTTTCTACTGAAAAAAATTTGTAAAAATATTAGATTTTAATTGTAGATTTAATTTTAATTTCAATTAAATCTATAATTCTACGCAATAAAAGTAGGTATACGAAAAGATAGTACCGGACTCTATTCAGCCACTAAATTTTCCCCAAAATTCCCCATTACGATACAACGTGCGAGCATCAAATCACAAGAGCCCTAAAGCTGTCGTTCAAGCGATTCCACGATAAAACGATCGCGAAGAATCGGTCACGAGCGGCCATTCGAAAGTGTATCCGATCGTGGTTACAAATGTTTTACTGCCGTCTAAAATCGACGCCCGATCGAAATCCGTCGCGGAGCTTTCACGACGTGGACACACGTGAGACGCGAGCAGCACCCGTCGAGAGTAGGTGTTCGAAGATCGTAAACGTCCGCGCGCGGGCTCCACCCGATAAAACCCACGGCAAGTGTTAGGTTCACACACCTATTAACCTGTGCAAACACCGTAGGAGGCGTGAAAAAACCTCTGCACTCTATTGCTCATTTCAGATGGAAAATTGACTAATATCTTGGTCACTCTGTGTGAAATAAATAATCGTGTCTTTCAAGAACTTTTATCTAGTAGACACGATGTAAAAGAAACTTTTGTGCATTTTTAAAAAAATAAATGTCCAAGTTCAAAGAGTAGAGCTTGAGAAAGTATAAGGAGCTTTTTGAAAGTGAAATTAATTTGACTGATTATTGGGTCTACTATTTTCTTAATATAATACAATAGTTTGAAGCTTTCACATTTGAAACTTTCTGCATACGATAAATAATCCCATTTTTGAAGAATTGTTTTTAGAAGAAGCGACAAAATTTTCTGTGACTTCTTTTTACATAAATCTCGAAGTTGAAAGGGTAAAGTTTGTGAAACTATGAGGAGCTTTTTGAAAGTGAAATTACCTTGGTTCGGTAATATTCAATATGATAGAGTCTGTAAGATTCTGTTAAGTTTCTTAAAGAAGAGGTTCTTTAACCCTTTGTGCACCAAATCACTATTTCGTATTCCTTTCGAAACGAAACCACTTTTCGTTCTCCATTCTTTTATGCCAAAACAGTACCTACGTTGTGTGAAATTGTATAATCGACAGTTATTTATAACAGTTTGACTTTTCGAAAAAACATTCTTTCTCATATTGGACCTCGAAGGGTTAAAAGGTAATAAAACACAACACGCTCGCCGCGTCTTCCACTTTTCAAATTCACCATTAAATTTTCGACATTCGCTAAACAATCTAAGCTAGAACGACGGACTGCAGTCACATCTCAATAAACCTGGTGCACGGTTCCGTTTGTAACTTTAGATAGCAGGTTGCCCCTCGCGAACGTAGGCGAACCCAACGTCTTCTACGGCTGTCTTCATGGTCAATGACACCTGGTCGCCGATATTTATAACATTCTCTCACCAGAGACGCCTATTTCCCGTCAAATTGAAACCTCCAGCTTTCCCTTGAAACGCGCGATAACTTACGCTCAAGCGTTCTCCAAGTAACCTGCTCGAATATACTGCGCGATAAACCGATCAGATCCAATGAGCATTACCTGTGTGACTCGCTGCCTCGGGAAAACGAAGGGAGACGAGCGAAGATCGAGGAGTGATTTAATCAACAACACTTCTTCGTAAATTCTCGCGAAAGTCGAAGAAAAATTTGTACCGAATGAAACGCTCAAGTACTTAGATCATACGAATGGTTCATTTGCGCAACGACAACATGGCTGGAACTCCGTGGAGTTTGGAGACCTCGACGAAACTAAATAGGCGCCGTGGGATTATTATTTATGTGTTGATTATAGAAACAGATTGGAAATGTTTTCGACGCTTCTCTTCCGAGGAATTGTCCCTTCGGTGGGCGCGGGTTTCACGAAGAAAGGAGAGCACAGAGAAGACACGGTGACCATTTTCGTGCAGCTTAACAGAGCCACAGATCATAACCGAGGACTTTAATGTCAACGAGAGAAAGGCAGAAGCTGCTGCGTGACCTGACACGAGCGAACACTCACGCGAGAATTTATGCAGAATCGTTGACCGCGGGGTTCCTGAACTAGCTAGACCATGAGAACAGTTCGCGGGTCCCTAGCTGTGTTAATTTCGCAACACAGGGAAATAAACAAGTGAAAATATTGATATGATAAAACGATTTCTAATTCGAAGCCTTTTAAATCGAACGGTCTATTCTCACTTTCTAATATCGAAAGTACTTTTCAATCTGATAAACGACACTTCTAGAATTTATTTTCCAAGCTGAACTTCCTAAAATTTCATATTTCATTGTCGTTTGGTTTCTTACTGAAAATATCAGAGAAATGAGAAAGAAAGAGAAATTGAGAAATTTACAAGTGTCTGGTTTAATCGAGATTCGATCAGCGCGAAGAGCGAAAGGGTTGAAGAAAATGGCGGATAAGAGGAACGCGAGTGAAGGAGGAATTCCTACGTGGCGAGGATCAATCTTTTTCTCAGCGATCGAGAATCGCTCGCGACGAATATAAGGATTCCGGAAAGCTGGTGAACGTGCCCCTTGTCAGGCCACCCACGGGCTCCCATAAGTATGGCGCGAGCTACGGCCAGCTACGTACCATAAATCGGGATTTTATCTCGAAGCTGTCGGCCTCTTGCTACGCTGGCGATTGCGCAATCCTAAATTGGTCCTCAAATTCGATAAAACGAGATTCGAATTTCGCGGGGACTCAAGGTCGATTTCCTATTATTGCAGATATTAATTCTACTAGCAGCGCCTGAATCGTTCTTCGAGCATTCTTTAAATTTGTAAACGAATGCAACAGAGAGATCGAAACCAGTAACAGAAAGTTTCGGTTTTGAGAAAACATAAAAAATTACTGGAAAATAATGTAGTTATTGTCTTCACTATTAACTAATTTCTTGTTGAACTTATCCTATCTTACGATTTTAAGCTTGCATTTAATATATTGCAACAGATTTTTCGTAGTCAATTAGCTACCTATTTGTGACTAGTCGAAGCGGAACTTCTTGCCTTCTCGCGAGGCAAGTTGTTACTAAGAAACGAGAGTTGCCTTTCAATGAGATATTTCATTTCCTAATCAGATAAAATACAATTTTATTAAAGATTCAGATCGACGAAGATATATTATCTTTAAAAGAATACTAAAGCAGTACAAGAATCATGAATTAGCCTTACTTTTAACTGTTTGTACTTGTTCATTAAGATTTGTACTTGTGATGATAAGTCATTAACAACCTTGAACTTAATACGATTAATTAGCCTTTCAGAGGAACAAAATCAAAAATCATTACACGACTCATCGGAATCACAGTTTGGGCAACCGTATGATACCGTATTTCTATTTTTTATGCATTTGGAACGAGCCCAATTCTTGCAAAGTACCTATAACCCTCGATTCACTCTTCTCTGCGCTGTGATTTGGTATATGCATCGCAACAAGTAATGCAATAATATTCCAAGTGGTCCTCCTCATCGTCACTTTATATGTCTCACCGTTGAAATAAACTAACTAAAACACAGCAGGAACTGTTTATACGTTTGCAGTGGGGCAAGTTGTTACGGAAACAACGTGCCCCAAGTCGCAGTAACAACTAGCCCCTACCGACACACGTGGCAATCCCTGAGAATATTCTGCTTATATATTGAAATAGTCTACTAAAATCTATTACAACATATTCTTAAACGTCATTTGATCCATAAGAACGAAACAGTCAATAATATCGACGTTAAATAATCAAAATAAACGAGTAAATAACGATCGAAAAATATTTACTTACCTGATAGGTGCGTGACTATTTAGGTCCTTGCTAATAACCGCAAGATTCGCTCTCGCGGACGCTATTGAAATGGACGACAGAGTGGCGAGACTGACTCACACGGCGAAAACCATCTTTTTTCATTTTTAAGATATAACTATCGGAACAACTTACCCCGGGAACTTTTAATCCCGGTCTCCCCTACATACAGCAGGTATTCCGACAGAAAAGTAATAATTGTATTAAGAAGAAAAAGAATTTAACGGTAAATTTCTTTCGAACACTCAAAAACAAACATGTTCGATGATAAATCGTGCAAAAGTAATATTTTTTACCTTATCTTCACTGAAAAATTTCACTACTTAACTAGCCTTCTAGCCCCGGTCTCCCCTACTCCAAACTTGATATCATTTCATTTTCTTTTTCCTTCGAAAAGTAGACGTTTCGTTTCTTACAATCACAAAATGACGAATTGTGCTTTTTGTTACAGGAGTCGCGTTGGGTCGCCGACGATGTCCGCGACTGTTGCCGGCAACCAGCAACAGCAGCACCCCCATCAAGAATGGGACATCAACGACTCGAATGTGCCAAGGGTAATTATTTCGAATTTCCACAATTACGAGTTTCGCACCATCACGATAATTAAACGTATCTATCGTCTATCGTATTGTTCGTTCTGGTAATTCCCCTGACTACGCACGGGGATATCCAGAAGCCTGGAAATTTCAAGGCACCGCGGTTCTCGATATTTCCTAATTTCCTAAGAAAATCCGAGGCCAGGTATATCACAAGGTATTCTTCAATAAAAATAAACGAATAAAGAAGCTTGAAAATTGTAAAATGAGAAAGGAAAAGATCTTTCAAATTAATTGAGAAATACTTTTCCTTCGAAAGTAATTTGAACGAATTCCAGGTGGTAGAGTACGATCCCTGGTGCGAATGGGCGGACGGCCACGTGAGAAGAGTGTACGGGCCAGATTGCGAAGAAGCAAGAAGACACGCGTCTGGATGGGCAATGAGGAACACGAATAATCACAATGTGAGCATCCTGAAGAAGTCTTGCTTGGGCGTGTTAGTATGCTCGCAGGAGTGCATACTACCTGGAGGAGGGAGGGTCCACCTTCGACCAGCGATTTGTGACAAGGTAGGAACACTTTGAAATTCTTGTCGAAATTTCTCCTTCAAATATTTCCCACCGAAGGATTTGTATCTTACTTGATAAAAGAGATTGCATTTCAAATACACATTTCCAACTAGCCTTGAGCCAAAATGCTCAAATAATAATTTCATTCACCGTTATCTGCTATTTTTACTATTCTAATAATAACTCGTGAGACGTATGAATCGAAGTTCGAGAAATTTTTCGTTCCTCGAAATTAATCACTGGAGCATTGAGTTTGCAAATAATGAAAAATTCGATATTCCATATTACACGAGCTAATACTATGAAATTCATGATAGATCGTGTTCATTCGAATTCTAATCGTAAACAAGTGACGATGAAGCCACAGAGAGAATTACTATTCCAAAATATTTCCAATCTAAATATTTCCAATTTTTGACAAAAAAATATTGGCAATATCGAATCTCAAAAATACTTCAGATTTTCTGAATTTTAAAATAGCTCACGTTTACTTCTATTCTAAATACAAACGACCGATGTTGAGGCTACAGACACAATTCGCGTGTTTTCCAGGCGAGGAAAAAGCAACAAGGAAAGCCATGTCCGAACAGACAATGCACGGGTCGACTAGAGATACTCTCGTGCCGTGGCCATTGCGGTTACCCCGTGACGCATTTCTGGCGACACACCGAGCACGCGATATTCTTCCAAGCGAAAGGACAACACGACCATCCGCGCCCGGAAGCCAAATCCACGTCCGAGGCAAGGAGGAGCGTGGGTGCTGGGAGAAGAGTGCGTGGACTCGCGGTCCTCCTCGCGAGCGAGGCTGCTTTGGGCACCAAAGTACGTTCTCGCCATACTTCCTTATTTATTTCTATACGAAACATTCACGAAAATCTGCTTGGTTAACGTGTTCGCTACCACCGACGCAGCATGTGCGTTCCAGAATGTATCGTCCAGCGCGCTACCCGCTATCCTCACTCTTTACCCATCGCTCAGTTCCTCGAGCTCGGTAAACGTAAATAAATGAACAGGGGACACGAATGTAGCGAGGGTATACGAGACGCAGCACTTGAAAGTCATAGCATATATGTTATGTCGATGAATCAGCCAATATCGAAAATTTCAATTTCGATTATTTTCATTGTATGTTTGTGAAAATAGTATTAACGGATTGGTGAAGTTCTCCTGATTAAATTGAGTCCAAACTCGATGGAAATCGGACTAGTTTTAACGATAATCAGTTTTATAAATGTTGTTAAAAATTCGGGATATTTAATTGATGATTTTTCTTCGGACGATCATTCATCGTTGGGCAGATTGTATTTATAGAGACATTTGTACTTCGCGCCATGTAATATGGCGGAAATTTATACATTACGTAACTGTTTCGATAATTTAAAAATAAGAATTTTTCTTATACTTAATATAATTACTTTGTATTTGAAGAATATTTCCCTTCGACTTTTCAATATTTTCCACAACTTCGAAATCTAGTGTAATAAAATCGTTCACATTTGTATCACCTTGTATATACATATACCAATGTGCATATACTGTGTCGACACATTTATCATTGCTCGAATGCAACGTAACGAAATCAGAATTTTCCATGTTCCGTAATCGAATTCACATGTTATTATATGTATATATATTTATCAAAGGAGGAAAAACTTCGTAAAAACGTTGCTAACCTTGCTCGAAACACGAAAATTCAGTCATTCATCGAGCAAGTGTTTCACACGTGCTATGCCGAACGTTCGAAATTGACATGTGATAAATGCAATTGAATTGTTAACACGTGTTTACAAGACTCACCGAAATGTATAGTTCAGGCAATCGACAAGATTTAACGATGTTTTGCTCGCTGGGATGGTCCTCTGTTTCTTCTGATGCCTTTGATCTCTTTATATACACTGATCGACGAATTCTCGCGTATTTACAGTTAATGTCACTACGAGGTACGAAACGACCGAACTCTGAAGCAATAGAACAACCGCCAAGGACGACGCAACCGCCGCCACTGATTCCCGATAAAGGTTTTGTACACGTTTTACTTCGAAACACTTTACTCACACGCGGCACGTGATCCTTCAGACTCTATACTATCGAATTTGAATACCTGTTACGCGAAATTTCGATGAAAAACTAGTCTGTTTACTGAAATTCTGTGGAACAACGTGGGACGTTTGTCACAACAATTTTCGCGCCGTGTTAGCTACTTTCTCCGCGCAGTGGCGCCAACGTAGATAGATAGCGCGGCAAAATTTAAATTGCAAATTTGAACACAGCTTTCTTAACACGTTCACAGTCCAGGCCGAAAATGCAGAATTCACTAACACGTCCAAGGAAGCAATACGCGTCACGCGTATCTGACAATGAGGGATATAATTATTCTTCGATCTCGCTGTTGCAATACATCGGTCTTCTTGCTCTTCGTTATAATATTACATTCGTTAAACGGTCAAGTTTAGTTTAGACATTTTATTCAATTTTATAATAGTTGCTAAGTGTACATAAATATTTTCTTCTCAGTTTTATCTTAGTCTATTATTTTTTAAGTCATTTTCTTTTATATTTTACTAAATTAATTATGACGTTCAATTGAATTATTCCCTACATGTAAATAACACTGATAATTTAATTATCTGTATAAAATTTTAGGCATAAACTGCCCTGCGTACCAACAGTATATAACTTCTGATTCGAGATTCTCCTGGCTCATATATGTGTCAGGGAACTGTGAACGTGTTAATGTTAATATTCAGTTAATGTTTCAAGATAGAAAAAAAATACCTTGACTTGGAACCAATTCTACCGTATACGATAATCATTTCAGGCTAAAGATAAGTTACTTATCTTTTGCTGTTTGATCTTTTTACTTTGATAATTTGTTTATTTTTTATCACTATTGTTAAACATACGTAGTGCAAATCATAAAGATATGATAAAAAAAATATTTAATTTCTTACTTTCGTAAGAAATAAGTACGAAAATTTACAAGTAATCAAATAATTCTGCAAATCAAAATATTTGAAACTTTCTATCAGATACCAGTCTTTACTTCAAACTTAAAAATTGAACTATAAACAAATTTTTGATCGAGTCACTTCTTTTTACTCAAAAAATAAACATTTGCATGTTCATAGTTTGAAAGAAGGTTATTATTTCGTGTTTCATTTTCAAGAATTTCATCAACTTTATTCACAACCAAATTGACATCTTTTAAAAATAACCATTCTCGTCTCTCTATCAGGATATTCGTGTTCCTGCCCACCATTCGAGTGCATGTGCGGCCTGCAGGCCAACGTGCCAGCTTATCAACAGTCTCATCACCATCAAACTACTATGTACCCCCAACAGACCACGAGTGACACCTCCTACTGGCTGCAAGACACCGTGGCACCACAAGAGAACAACCTAGGTTACAATCTTCCGAATCAAGTGCCCCAAGAAGCCTCTTACCCTGACTTCCCTCCTTTCACCGGAGAATTACTCCAACCAGAAGAGATCTTCCAGCTGGATCAACCTCTGAGACCAGAATTCCCCATGAATTCTCAAGAGGTAGCCAGATCACCGCCTACTCTTCTCGACCTTGGAAGTGGCACCATTAAATACGAGATGAAACAACACCAAGATCAAGCTTATTGGAACCAATTCCTCAGCGAGGACTCTAGTAGCAGCCATTTAAGCATGCCTCAAGACGACAGGCTTCAATTTCCTGGTTTCGAGACGGACAAAGATTCCAATGGTTTCTGTGCTAAGAGACCGGTGAACCATTACGTTCCTGACAAAGAAGTCACCCAGAATCATCATCTGAATAATCCTCTGAACTTCCTAGATTATCAGAGAAATCAGAACCACAAGAACTTCGCGGATGGAACGGTGAAGAACGATCAAGAGGCTAACTATTGGACACAGAATCATCAGGACGATCGTCTAACTTTCCCCGGATTCGATCCTCAGAAAGAGGAGGATTTATTAGCTTCCAGAAGGGACGTGAATTGTTTTCCCAAAGAGAATTGCCAGCCAGAGGGATTAATGGACAGAGGGAACTACAACATGTATCCGAAAAAGGAGAATGGAATGGGTGATCCTGTTCGTCCTAGTCGCAGTCCGATAGAGAACAAGCAATATTCTTACGACGGTTACAGTCAGATGTTCGAACACTCCGACACGAAGAACCATTTAATCAATCGTCCCCATCAGAACACCAATCGAATGGTTCTAGACGAGAGACTCCAGAATAATTATGCTAGCCACGAAACGAATCCGGACACGACGGAAAGACTGTTCCCAGATTCGAACGGCATGGAGACGACGATGCAGTCGCAGAATAGTCCTGAACCTTTCTTCTATCCTAGCAACGATCGTTGCCATTATACATGCGAGGTGTTAGACACGCGGCTACCTCAAATCACGATGAACAACGGAGTGAATCAGACTGGAATGGACAATTACGGGGACGTGGGTGAATTGGATCTTCCTCCTTTCGTCGATTACACATTCGTCGGGATGTTGTGCCCTCCCGAAGAAGACACGTCGAGTTTGCTACCACCTGGTTGTCCTCAGAATACGCACAGTTATGTTCCACATCATTAGATCGTCAACACGTCGGCCGTCTTCGTTTGTATTATAAATGCGAAAATATACGATAGTTGCAGCTCGAATCCTCTTCGTCGATGTTGCGAGAGCGCTCGAGGGTGGCGAGTTGTGTATTTCGCAAGTAAGGAAAGGGGTATTCCTTTCGTTGCACGAGAGCTTCGAACTGTTATTTAAATGAAGGAAATAAAGGAATTTTTGTTAACTGGATATCATGCTGTTGTTTGAATTTATAAATGAAATATCGAATTCTGGCCTGCTTGTTTCAAATGAAAACGAGAGAATGTGATCGCATGTGATTGTACGGTAGGAAAATGAGGGATTCAGAGTAGGGCTGTTACGAAAATTCGAATATTCGGTGTATCGAAGTAATCCGAATTATTCGAATAGTTTAACTATCAACAATTGAAGCCGAATTCGTCTGGTGTTCGAATTAAACAAACAAAGAATTCGTATTCGAAATTGTCTGAATTATTCGAATAACTCGACCATTCGAAATTTTACAGCCTCGATTCAAAGATACTTTTTTATTATTTCAATGAGTTATTACCATAACTCAGGGAGTTAAGAGGACAGAAACAATTAATAAACTAAATTGTGAATTCTAACTGATCAATTTTAAATCGAATTTTTAAAAAACGATAGGAAAGTTGGGGGTTGAAAATACAAGAGTCGAGAGTAGCTTGGAAAAAAGTCGCGTGATTTATTCGTAATTTTATTTTATTCGTAACAGATACTCTCACGATCACAATTGTATGTATGTTATGTAATATTATCATATACCTATTTTTTTTTTTTTTTGCGTTACACTTTCTCGGATTACATGCGCGATATTCGTGATTTTCTTTTTTTTTTTTTCTCTCCTCTTTCCCGTCTCTTCCGTCGATAGAGGCGCCTCATTTTATCATCTCTTCCCGTCTTGATCTCGATCCTCTTTCGATTCGTTTCGTCTTGTCCCGTATTCATTCCTTCTGGTTTCCACGAAGCGGGCGAACTCAAGGGAGACGAGAAACGAAACGGTTTGGCGTTAATCCGGTCGCGTGTATCGCCGAACGATCAACGAATCAAACACGAAGAGTTTCGTCCACGCGTTCCTCGTTCGTTGCCTCGATCCGATTTTCTCTCCGTCTTAATTCTCTTTTTTTTTTTTGCTTTCTTTCTTTCATTTAGCTACCGAAGAAAAAGAGTGCGTGAACATGGTATTATTCTCTAAGGATCGCTCGTGTACGTGTACGTATGTGTGTGTGTGTTGAGTGTTTGCAAGAAGCGTTACTACAAACGTCGACGGAAAGACGAAGAATAAAGCGGAGGGCTGATTTGATCGGTTCAATCGCGAATCCCACGCTCAACGGACCTCGAATATGATTTCTCTCGCGTTTATGGCGATGGTGGTAGTGATTCGGTGTTTCGCGTGAAATCTGCCACACAAATTATCGAGCTAATTGTAAGTGACTCTTCTCCCTTCTTTTCCTCTTTCTCTACAATATGTGCTCTGTTTTATTTTAATTTTCCCCGGGAAAAATCGCTAAAGTTCGCGGGAAAAATATCTTTACATGCGTATGTATATGTGTACGTACGCATCGACGTCCTCTCTTTCTCTCTTTCGAGAACGA
>NW_017100368.1:731622-735836 GCF_001263275.1 Habropoda laboriosa
TTCCTACACGTCACGGGAAAGAAAAAAGGAAAAAAAAAAAAAAAAAACATCGTATAGAGGAATCGGCATTATTCGTCGAAAAAAGCAAACCTAAAAGAAAGAAAAACCACCGTCACACGACATCATCTAAAGTTCCTCGTTTTTTTGTCGTATCGTCTGTATTTTCGGTGTTTTTCATCTTTTTCTTCATCACGTCGTATCTTCTTCTTTTTCTCGTTTTTGTACGTGAATTAGTTACGATTATTCTTTCTCACGTTAGAGTGTAGTATATATAAACTTTTCTAAGCGTATAAATTTTGGTCAGTAAAAAAAAGAATATTCTATATAATATCGAATTACATTTTGTCCTATTACACGTCACACGTAAAACAAACTCTCTATCGTTTCTTTTTTTTTTTTTTTATCTACTACGTTTACATGTGTATTTTTTTCATCCCTTTTCATTTTTTCTCTATCACTCATTCTCTCTCTTGTACACGCATATTATCCGTTCACTCAATTTCACTCTCGCTTTTTGTTGTTTTTATCTTTCTTTTTAGGCGTCTAGGTAAAAAAGTGGGGGGAGGAGGGACAAGCGACGTTCTGTACGTCGATGATGAATCACTAGAAAAATAAAAACGCGGCTCTATCCATCCATATTCTCTTTCATCTCTCTCTCTCTCTCTCTCCTCGAATTTTCCATTCCTCGAATCCGATTATCGTCCGACTTCCTCCTCGATTTCACACATTTTCTCGCCTTCCGAGCTCCGGCTCCGCCATTTCGTTCGCATCCATCGTGCAACGCAGTTTCCACATACGCTAATCTCCATTTTCTACCCGTGAGATTTTTCCAAACAGAATCGAAGAAAACTGTCGACGAGCTCTTCGAACACGTGAACATTTCTCTGTTTCGCGTTCGCTCGTAAGAGAAATTCGCAAGAACCCTTTTTCTCGTGTTCGATCAGCTGTTTAACTCGCCGCCATTTTGCGGTTGACAGAGGGAAGCCTCTGGGCAAGTAACACAGTTTTAAACGTTGCAGGCACGTCGCTTTGATATTCGTTTAAATTTGTGTGTGTCACTGTGGACGAACGAGCAAATTGGAAATTCGACATCCACCGTTCGAATCACGCAGCTTACAATTAGATCGAACAACGCCATTTTCTTAATCCACGAATCGACAGAATAACGACAATTGAAAGTCTTCGAATCGCGAAGGAAAATAGCGTTACACTGTACAATTAAAACGAAAACGAGTCCTATCGAATCGTCACTTTTGATTTCTATCAAATTTCCTGCAATTCTCGGAGCACAGATTGCCCGACTATCGTGTGGAAACGAGTATTTCAAAAACGGGGAAAATGAACGCCTATCGAAATTCTAACGGGAGCCAGAAGAAGCACCATTGAAGGGTCTGCACGGAGCTACTTTCTTTTCAGCATTGAACATTTCGTATATTCTGAACACCTCTGAGCGATTCTGCTGATTTACTCTCCAACGATGCAAGAAATTTTGCAAATGTCAGTCGAATGGAAGAAACAAAGAAAAATATATAAAATATTGCCAAGCTTTTCTTTTGTGCATTCTTCTATAACTTCTTCGTTACTTTTCTTCCAATTCTACGTATATTCTGCCCCGAATCGCCCAATAACGTATTCAAGAGGATCAATTGCTGTACTTTCTCAGAATGAAACGTCCCAAGGTACCTTGTCAGAGCACAAACTGCCGCGTCGAGTGACCGTCCCACGACGTTGCAGCTAAATGCTCGTCCAGTGTGCCTTCGATGTACATAATTCAAGCAATAAAGTCGATCGGTAGCATGTGAAACGTCTAACAATTACTAAACACAGCTTTCTCGTCGTTCTATTGCGAGTTTTCATTCAAGGAAGTGTAACAGACACGAGTACTATGCGGAGAGTGGGCTCTACGTCTGCCTCAGAGCTTCTGCTCGAGGTTTCTCAAGCTTGTAAAAAGAGAATCGGACTAATAGGAACCGTGGGTGTGATGTGATGATTTCGTGCACGAGAAAGAAGCATTTCCAAGTTCTAAATAGTTGGTAGAAGCCTCAGGTGTCGTTCAATATCTTGTTAAACGTCGTTTCGTTAACATTCGGACGGCGGATGACGGGTCACCGCTGACCCAGCTTTCAGACGTCTCTCGTTTCAACCGACATTCGAAACAGAATCACGATTCACCTCGTGAACGATGCCTGGTGAAATAAAAAAAACATTGTGTTTCCGCCTGTCTTCGAAGAAGATTTCGACACTGGGTCGCATTTGACCCGGCATCCGCCGATGCGTCCGACTATCACGCCATCCGCTGTCCGAGAGTTAATCTTTCTAGAATTATTGGACCATTTTCCACCGTTTAATCTACAATATATCTAATAATTAATCTTTTGATTTGGCGTCGAAGAAACCTCGGTAACGAATTAGGAACGCTTTTCTCTAAACGACACCGAAAGTCAGTCGTAGAAATTCGTCACATTGTAAAACAATCCACGAAACTGAACTGAGAATATGCTTGATTTCTCTCATGTACGACTCGTTTCTTCGTGAATCTAAGGATTATTTATAATGATCGAGGAAGCTCGAAAGTCGAACAGCTTCCGGTGTAAAAATGTACTTACGAAGAACAAAAGAGAAGGGGGAACCAAGCCAAGCCAGGCTCCACTTTGAATTCGTGCTAAATCTGTGCATGAGTGCTCATTTCTTTATCAATTCTTTCTTTCGTTTTCTTTTTTTTTGGTTTTTTTTCTGAATTTTCTTTCAGTTTGACAGAGGAAAGACGAGCTACTCATTGGCTAAGAGTCAGAGGTTTGCTATAGCTTCTTTATCTTGCTCATCAGCATTGTGTGTCTGTCGAACTCGAAGATCAAGCTCGTCGTTGTTCTCCGTCTGACGATTATCAATATTTATGCACCATATACGGGCCAAAAAGTCGAAACCACTGTTTGTCACGCTTTAAACCAATTTTTTTTTTTTTCGTCAACTTAGAATAAATCCCATGGAAACAATAAAAAGAAACATTCTTCGATACGTCACAAACATATATACAGTGGTAACAAACTTTTTGGCCAGAAATAACGTGTGCCCATGTACACAGAATTCTTTCTCTCGCAGTTTTTTTCGTCGGAGGAAGAGAAGAACAGAAACGGAAATCGAAAAAAAAAAAAAAGAGAAAAAGAAATGAGGACAATTGTGTGCACACGGAGTCGAGAACTGGTCGACGAACCATCATCACCCGTCCGGCCCAGGAATCAACTATTTTTCCAACTAACGACTATAAGTAAGAAGTGAAAACGTCGAGTCTAACGATCACAGCTATTGTACGATAACGCTCTACGAGTGCCTAACAATTGTCGCGGCGAACAAATGATACGGACGCTATCAATAAAACACTCTCATTCTCTCACTTTCGCTCTCTCACTCCCGTAGTACACTCTTTTCTCTCTCTCGATCGTTTTGCTCGAGCGCGAATTCTCGAACATTTGGACACTGAACTATAGAGAAAAAAAAATATATATATATACTTATGTAACGTGTGTGTGTGTGTGTGTGTGTTTAATGCGCGATTTCGTGTATGTATGTGTATATTATATTTATATATCTGTAAAATTCATCCTACGAAGAGTGTTTGCTTTTGCACCGGGTCTGAGAAACCTAATCTTTCTCGTGTCGGTAAGCATTCGTCGATACACTTGAAAAAGTAAATGTGTACATATTTATATATCTATAATGTATTCGCGTGAGTGCCGTCGTGAGCATCCTTCTTCCTAGCGAGTTCTTCAAAATTTTGTCGTCGCTAATATTCATTTGTTTCGAAGAGTTAAGGAAGCGTGGATCGATCACGAGGCACCGTGAACCGAGAAATCATCAAGAAGAAACTGTATGTAAGTATGTATGTGTGTGTGTGTGTGGTGTGTGGTCGTCGCGAGACTTCTTTTCTCCTCTATCTTATTTTCACTAAATTAAACGGGACTCCCTAACGTGTCGCGTGCGTGTCGTTTTTCACAGGACACGCGAATAACTTCGTTTTACAAAATCGTCACCTTACAACCTATTTATGTACGTATTATGTAACTTGTATCGTCCTCGTCGTTGCGTGAGCGAGTGAGTGTGTATATGTGTGTGTGACGCTCCCTCTCGTACCGCGAATATTGCACGTTTCTTCAATCGTGTACACGCGTTCGCTATACATGTACATATATATATTATATATCATATATTAAATATAT